>NC_060274.1:103991289-104140694 GCF_021613505.1 Equus quagga | reverse complement strand
TTTCATTTATTGTTCTTGCTGAGACACATTCTCTAGTAATTCCTTCAGAGATTATGCATGGGAGGTAAACCATCCAAGTCCTATTGAATGAACCTCAGTCTTGGATTTTAGTGTGAGTGAGTGTAAAAGGTTAGATTCCAACTTATTTTCAAAATTATTTTCCTTTGTAACTTTGAAGCTGTATTTGATTAAAAAGTGATGTCAGTTGGATTCTAGGTTCTTTGTTTCCTCTTTCTGGATGCTTTCGGGATTTTCATTTTATCCTTAGTGATCTTCGTGTGATGTGCTTGAGACTTGGTGACGGACGGACCTTTCCATCCAAGAGCTCATATCTTCCTTTAGTTTTGGGAAATCTTCTATTATATTTTGAGAAATTTCTCTAATCCACTTTCTTCATTCTGTCTAGAATTTGTTAGTTGCCCCAAGGCCCCTTCTGCTCACACGACCGTGCAGTTTGGGGCCTGCGGCAGTCTCAGGTTCACTGTGGTGCTTCCTAGCTTGCCTCTGCAGCGCATGACTAGGCTGGAGATTCCTTCTTCAATCTGTTCCACCGGGCTCCTTTCTTAAGGGGATTCTTCAAAGTATCTGTTCCTTTGGAGGACTCCTTCTAATGTCTTTGTTGATTTCTGCTCGTATAATTTTCTGTAATTATCGGGGGTTGGGATGAGGGAAAGGGATGTCAGCCTATTCTCTGTCCTCAGTCTTGATCAAGCCTCTCCACACTTTATTTTTATTTATGAGTTTAGTAAATACAAACTCTCTCCGCTATATTGTATGCTTTTTGAGGATCTGGTACTACACTGTACCCTCAGACATGTTTATATTTCTCACAATTTAATAAATACTTGTTTACATGTCTCCCTTTTCCTAACCTGCCTTTGGTGGTTTTCACACATAAGCTACCTGCTATGTGTTTAGGAAATACAATTTTGTTTTAAATATGAGCCTAAGCTAATGACAATTAAGGTAAACTAAAGATAATGTTAATAACAATAATATTATTTATTGAGGACTTGCAATGCACCGGGTTTGAACTAAGCACTTTACGTATACCGTTATTATTACTATTTTGCAGATGAGGGTACTAAGGCACAGAGATGGCAAGTGACTTACTCTGAACCAAACATCTAGTGAGGAGCTGAGGGGAAATTTAAACTAAGTTTTACTCCACAGCCTGTGCTCTTAAGCATTGTATTAACTGCCTCCTGTGAAGGTGTATTTGCTAGATTTCAAGGTCAAACAGCTGGTGTGATTATCCGTGACTTTTATGTTAGAATGTCTGTGAGAAGATCTGGCATAGAGTTAAAACTAGACTCTCAGTATTTTTTAGTACTTATTGAATTGGAATAGAAATAATCATCGTTGCCTTTTGTTATTGTCCAATAAAGTTGATGATAGACACTTTTTATTTCCTTTTAATTTAACTATAGGTACTAGTGCTACAGACCTACTACAGACAATGGCACGCTAAAATTGTGGTCAAGGAATTAAAAAAGCAGAAAATGTTAAGGTTGGAGTGGCAAGCACAGGAAGAAGTAAGGAAGACAAGAGAAAAAGAAGCATGGATGCAATTGGACTATTACCGGAGGCATAATCCTCAAACAAAAGAAGATTTCGAACTTCTTTATAATGCTCTAGAATGTAAGTTTCAAGTAGGTTTTGCATAAAATATTAATTTTATGATTTTTTTATTCGTAGGAAAATCAGGTTTACTAAAGATAAAAGGAAGACCTTATTTTAGGAAGATGTCTTGGGAATGTGTACTAGAGAATTTTAAAAGATGAGTAATTTCTTAGTAATTTCAGGAATTAAGGCTGGAATAAAACTTGAAATGCTTTATATTAACAATGGGTAGATAAAATGTGTATACTGCTCTGTAAATTATGCACTTTTATTATATTATCTCATTTGATCCTCATCCCTGTGAGAAAGTATTGTCCAAGCTGGTTCTCTGATGGTCTTGGGGATTGGAGAACTGAGCTGAACTCTCTCAAATCCCCCGATCTAGCATCCTGTCTCTGCTTCTGCTCCTTAGAAGAGGGGCTTGGCAATACCTTTCAATGCCCCTCCATTAATGATACTATACAAAGGTACGTTCCCTACGCATTTGACTTTTATGCCTCAGTTCTCGCACAGGATGTGTGCTGGGCATTGATACAGTTAAAAGCTTCAGTTACTTGAACAAGCCAAGCACTCCCTGCTCAGGGCAGGAGACACACTGCTCTTCTGGAAGCCTTTTCCCATTGCCCACCTTCCAATCTCAGCTTAAATGTCACCCACGCAAAGGATTTTGTGACTGACGATACAACTTGGATATTCTATTGTCATCTCGCGGTTCTCACTGCACCCCAGACTTTTCATTTATATCATCACGATCTGTACATCTTTTGTTTAACATTAATTTTCACCACTGGACTGTGAGCTCCATAAAAGAATAATGTGCCCTTTTGGTGATCTCTCTTTTTCTGTGCTTAGCTCACATCCCAACAAATATTGGTGGAATAAATGAGTGAATGAATGAAGGGGAAACCCAGGATGTAGTAATGCAGCTCTCTCTAGCTTCTGCTTTCCCAGGAGTACCTGCTCAAGTGAAAGTAACTGCAATGGAGGAGTTATTTATTACCTTATGTGCCAGAAAGTGGAGAAGTTGGACTCTTGTGATGACATAGAAGAATTTTAAAAATTAAAAATAGCCTCAGTTTTTTTTTTTTTAGTTGAACAGGGTCTTTTTATCCCAAGAGAAAACAGTCTCTGACTTCTCTATGATTATCCATACCATGAACTTAAAGCAAATTTTGTTTCTTTATTTATTTATACACTATTTGTTTGTGAATGTTATTGTGTGTTCTGTGATTTAAGTCAATGTTTCCTGTCTAATTGAATGCGATTTTAGGTGTCGGATATTGGTTCTATTTAAAAAGCTGTACGATAATATGCTGTTTACTGAAGATGATACAATTAACAAGCAGTTTTACTAAATTTGTCTCTTTGGTAACATGCAAATTGAGTGGCTTTGGGAATGTGGCAGTGTCTGAGGTAACAGTTAAGCCTGCTCCCCAGGCTTGTACGTCTGCTCCCCTTTTCTCCTGGTTGTTGACCTCTGCAAATACTCTCTGTTTTACCTTAAATTTCACTTCTGTTTCTATTTTCCCTGTCAGATGAAAATAAAGGTTATTTCTAAGTGTCAGTAGTTAGAGAGCACCGTTAGCAGGGTGTCTGTTGGAGATCTTATTGACAAGTACAAAAGTAAAGTTATTGTGGAACTCTATTCAAATAATATTCCAAATTCATATATGAATAAACCAAAGGATGCCATTGTTGTTTTGTTTGGTTAACAGGCAACTGTGCAAAATAATAGAAAACATGCTGAATGAGGTTCTACCTTTTTTACTTACTAGTGGTGTTAACTTGGACAAGTTACTCACTTTTCCTAAGCCTCAGTTTCTTCATCTGCCAAAGGACTTAATAATTTCTGTCACCTTTATAAAGTGAAAAATACAAAATATTACAGTTATGAAAGTGCTTAAAAATGTACAAAGACATGCATATTTTAGTTACTCATATAGGGTAAATAATTTTATACAAATTTTCTATTAAAGTAGAACAGATATATTTTATATGTCTACACATGATTTATATGGAAGAAAATGAAAATGAAATTTCTTACATAAAAGAGGCATCTCTTAGTTTTCTTCCAGCCCTAACATCCAAATTAAGACTCTCAGAATAATAATTGAGTTATGTTTTGTTGCAGTTAAAATTTCTGGTTCACAAGCTCAATAATTTATACTGCTCTTCTTTTTAATGGAGTTTTCATTCCATATTCTTAACTCCAGTCTTGGAAACTGCTGCCCTCTTGTGGCTCATAGTGACAATTGCAGAGTTTGAATTACAACTCCTAATAGGAAGTTTAACTTTTCCTCCAGGTAATCTGTCCCTCGGTAGTAAAAGCAAAATGATATCAATTTAAGAAGATGAATTTAACTACATAAGCTTATATAATGTATCATAGCCAAGATAAACTCAAGGCAACAATGTTTGATTTTTATGTCTTTATTTTTTCTTGCAGCAGTGTGTTGAGAGTGACTTCTTTCATTGATCTAAATTGTCACTCTTAGCTCAGAATCAGCATAGGGATCATCATCATTAGGAAACCTCTCTTGACAGCACAGGTTGAGCTCAGAGCCTCTTTTCCTTGACCCACGATGTTCTGTACACACTAATCTCTTAACTGTTTACTTTTGTACCTATGACACCTGATAGGACCTTCTCATTATGTCTAGTAAATGTTGGTTGAATTGACTCTTCTAACCCTTTGCCATGTTTTGACTTGTGTTAACTGTGTTTTCTGACTCTTTTCTCATTATTACCTCTTGATCTCAAGGTACCCTCACTTCTACCTTCTGGAGACTACCTGGGCCCAGTCCATTGACATATCTGGCCCTGTGCTTTCAATTTGAATCTTTCTTGGTTCTCTCTATTCAGGCTTCTAGTCTGTGATGAGACTTTTGAAAAGCATATGCATATAAACTGCCAGTGGTGGACAAATACTATATCTTCTGCTATTTCTTGTTTGGAAATTGCAAGTTAGATCTCAGAAATTTTATAATGTGTCCGGAGTCTAGATACTAGTCCTGTCCTTTCATTTTATAGTTGAGCTTCAGACCCTGGAAATTAAGTGATTTGTCCAAGAAGATAAGTTAAGGAGATAAGATGAATACATTCTTGCAAATGAACCAATTCCTTTAATATCTTTTTCTTTGAAATATTGGTGGTTATTGACATCTGTTATGGGCTGAATTGTGTTTCCCCCAAAATTCGTATGTTTAAGTCCTAACCCCCAGCACTTCAGAATGTGACTATATTTGGAAATAGGGACTTTAAAGAAGTAATTAAGAAAAAGTGAGGTCGTACGGGTGGGACTTAATCTAGTGTGACTGGCATCCTTATTAAGAAGAGGAGATTAGGACACAGACACGCACAGAAAGATCATGTGAAGGTATCAGAGGAAGATGGCCATCTACAAGGCCAGGAGAGAGACCCTCCGTAGAAATGAACCCTGCCATCACCTTGACCTTCAACTTCTGTCCCTCCAGGATAGAAGGAAATACATTTCTGTTGTTTAAGCCGCCCAGTCTGTGGTACTTGGTTCTGGCAGCTGTAGCAGACTAATACAGCACCCCAGATTTTGTTTGTTTTTAATTGTCATCCCTGGGGAACGTACGTTTTATGAAAGAGGACAGAATCTCTTTTGTTTTCCTCAATGTCTTCTCTGTATAGTTCTGGAAACTATCAAATCAGATATAAACTCAGTTTTGTCTAGCTGCTCCTGATTCCTGTGTTTGCTAGGAATTGCAATTATAGGAGATACTCTGCAAATTCAAAACCAAGGTTGCTACATGCAAAAGGCACCGAAAACCTGGAATGAACTGAAGCTTATGATAAGTGTCAGAGACTAAAGTGACTTTTTGAACTATTTGTTCGAATAAAGAACAGTAGGTCACT
The DNA here is from genome assembly GCF_021613505.1 of Equus quagga. Lineage (NCBI taxonomy): Eukaryota > Metazoa > Chordata > Mammalia > Perissodactyla > Equidae > Equus > Equus quagga. The sequence goes on along the minus strand of NC_060274.1, from coordinate 104,135,189 downwards.
GTTTCGCCCTCTGTTTTGCTTCTCTTTTCTATGAAGAACTGGAACAAACATGGCTTAAATGAGTTCAGTTTCCCTGTCCGGATGTGTATACCGGGGTATCAAAGTAATTTTCACAACCACTCTCAGTTATCTTTAAATCATCATGGAGAAAGGGAGAGGTACACAGAAGCCATGACTTTCCAGAGAAGGCTTATGATTAACTGTCGCACGCATTACAGCTTTTTATAACTGCCTTCCCACACACTTTTCACAGGTACCTGATTTGAATTTGAGGTTTATTTATGAGGTTTATTTATTTACCTTACTCCAACATCCCATGCATTTTGATAGGTAATATTTTTTTCTTTCCTTAATAGTGGACATTCTTTTTACTTGTTTAAAATGTTATTTTTGATAGTATTTCTTACATTTCCGAGGAATTGGGAATATTTCTTTTTAAACTTTTGCTATGAATTCTAGTTTAATTGTACTGTGGTCAAAAAATGCAATTTTCAGCATTTCTGAATTGGGGATTTTGTGTTTCCTTTCATTCCTACTCCTAGAATTTATATAAATTTATATATAGGCTTCATAGATCTTTAAAAATAAGGCATATTTTCAGCATTTGGTGTGCAGAGCTTGATGTGTATTAATTAATTTAAATTTGTTAAGCATATTGTTCAAACATTTTTTATGCTTTTAATATTTCTTTACTTGACGCTGTTGTAGAGTAACTCATTTGTATTTCCTTTATGTTTATATAATATAAAATATACTCACCACAGCAGTGTTTGCAGCTGATAGACGTTTTGCTCTATATAGTTTCATGGGATGTGTTTTTGTGTATAAACATTCGTGAGAGTCATACCTTTCATCATAAAATCATCTACTTGAAGGAGTGAATTTTGACTGTTTCCCCCTCTATTTTCTATATATTAATATTGCTGCTTGTGCTTTCTTTTTTTGTTCATATCTGCCAACCTTTTATGTTTAACCTTTAACCTTTGGTGTCACTTTGTTTTAAGTGTGCCTCCCAAAAACATCATGTCATTAGATTTTTAAAAATTATTCTACTTTATTTTCAGCAGAAAAATTTAACCACTTCATATTTTAAGATATAATTATTATACTTGATTTTGCTTCTCTCATCTTGCTTTATGCTTTCAGCTTTTGATTTTTTTTGCATAAACAGTTATGATTATTACTATTTTCTGTAGTCATCTGAAATATAGGCATCCTTCATAAAGTTTTTCAAAGACTTTCTTACACATGGTATACATTATCAAGTGGGTTCATAGCTTCCCCTTTCTCTAGCTCTGAGTCATTGAATTAAGGGTTATTGCCTCCTCTGCTCCAGCCTCCACTTTCTGAGACAGAACAGCAGCAGTTTGGGGGATGACGTTTGTACCTCTGACAGTGTCTCCCAGCAGTACCTGCGGGATAGCTTGAAGAAATTCCCCCAAGGTTTCTACCGTGTGGACCACACCCCTCTCTGATTTCCAGCACTGATTCAGGTCTCTCCCTCCCCTCCAGCATCTTATGTTGCTTGTATCATTTCCATAGGCATTTAGGAGAGAGGGCTTAGCAGCCTGTGTATAAACCTCCATCTTGTCAGAAATTTGGTTGCCACATGTTAAAGAGGTACTGTGATAAACCAGAGGAGCTTCACCTGGATTGAACATGAAATTATGTCAAATGATGTGTGATTTAAGAAAAGAAAGTGTTCATGTCTGGAAAAGAGAAAGCCTAAGTGGAATGTGACAGCTATCTTCAGATACTCAAAGGGATGCCGTGTGGTCCAAAGAATAGACTATGTGCCTCACAGGCTGGTACCAGGACCAGGGTGGGCAAATTAAACTGTTCAAGCTGCTGAGGGGAGGATACTGTCTTAAATGGGGGATGAGTATTGAACTATTTAATTTCTAAGGTTCTTTCCAACACTGTGCTTCTGTTAATGTGAATACATTTGACATTTTTGAAATGTGGGATTTAAAACAGTTTTCTTTCCCAAATTTTGTGTGTGTAAGACTTGAATGGAACACTTGTTAAAATGCATATATCTGAGCCCAGAAATTTTGACTTATTTAAGTTTGGGATAGGACCTAGTAATCCATATTTTCTGATGAAGGTTCATTTTGAGAATGTGGGATTACTGTTTAGATAAAATGAGTTTATTAAAATACTGCTCTTTAGCATTGTATGGTTTGGTCTCAGGATGTGTTTCATGCAATTTATTTTTTGTTGATAGTAACTAACACTTTAAAGTATTACAAATATTATTTTAACAATTCATTGGTTTGAGTAAAGAGTATAGTAAATGCAATTACTTTATAACAGTTGCTGCTATAACTTAGGGTTTTGTAAAGAAATTGAAAATGGTACCTCAGTGCTGGTAATGAAGGAGCCAATTGAAGTCAACAATTCTACATCGAACTGTGTCAATTCGGGTCCTGGGGGAAGCAGACAACAAGATGGAGTTGGAGTGAAAGATAAAGGGGAGAGAGAGCAGGGAAAGGTGAGGAAAGTCTTCAGGTTGAGGTGTTGTTTCATACCTGAGAAAGTTGAGAGAGGGAAGGAGAGGATGAAAGATAGAGAGCCTCAAACAGACACAGATCTGAGGAAGTCTAAGGCAGCCCAGTGGTCAGCTCAGAGGCAACGATTGACCACAGAAGAGACCGCTGTTGGACAGATGTTGTTGGGAACCAGGCCCTGAATCCCCCATGGTTCTCAGGCATTGACTGAGAGATTTGAGGGGAATGTGGTCTCTGCTCCAAAGTGGCAGCAGATCCGAAGTGCTGTACCTGTACGGTTAACTACCTGTACTCCTCACAACAGGTACTCTCTGGAAGGGAGATCTGAGTAGTACACATTCATGGCCGCAAACCCAAGCCATGTTTTTTTCAATACTGAAGAGTAAGCGTGCTTGCTTAGAGGCATAATTTCACATTATCTGTACTGATTTCTTTTGGCTTCTGCTTGTTTGACTACTTTTATTGCTTTAAGTCTCTCAGCTTCTATTTCATCCTGTTTTTTCGTATATCAGATGTACAATATGAATGATTCTATTCAGGTATAATTTTATTTAAACTGATACAAAAATAAAATATTGCTTGTCAGGATGTGATGGTAAAAATGCTCTGTAAAGATGTGCGATTTTGAAAACTCAAGAGTCTTTCATGCTATTCCTCCAGTCTGGCAGCGAGAAGAACTTGCACATATTAACCAGTCTTTCACTGGAGCTGAAAGGAAAGCTGCTTTGTGTGAACTTCTGGAAAAAGAGACCCAGATAATTGCTTCCATTGGGAGACATAGATACGTCGCTTATATGGCGAACCAGGAAGCATTAATACAAGCTTTTTTGGATAAGGTTAGTGAAGTAACAATTATTTAAATGTGAATGTATCCTGAGTTTAAAAATGTAAGGTAATGAACTAAAGAAGAGACTTACATTTTAAGAATTTGCTTGAATTTTATTTAGCATTTTGGCGACATATTTCTTTAAATTCTATTTATTTTTTTCTTTCTTTTGATACAGCTTTAGATTTTAACTCCAGCCTAGAATAATGATTGATAAGTAACGTGAGATTAACATGTTCTTAACAAAAAGGATTTGACCATGAAGGGAAAAACGGAGACACTTTGCTTGTGACTCTGTTCATTTAGATTTAGGCTGACTATAGAAATCAGATGAATCGCACACCCTGATAAAATGGAGTAGTGAAGTCACAAAATGTCTGAGTTTAGGGTGTCCCCATAGTAAACGACCTAGGGAAAATAGCTGCAGACTGGTGTTTTTGCCTTTGCTCACCAGGTCATTAACTGATTGGAAATTTCTGACCAAAAGGATATATGATTATTGAAAACATGCAATTAAGGGAAAAACTAAAGTAATTACCTTTTCGTGGTGAAACTGCCTGCTTAATATTGAATAGTCTGTTTCCATAGTGACCAATTTCCTTTTATAAACCTGATCTTTCCAAACAATTAAAAGCCAATCCAGCCGCAAGAAGAAGAGGAATGGAATGCAAGATATTCGCATATAGTGATCTAGATGTATGATTTTTATTTGAGAACATTCCTTCTTAAAAACCATATTTTTTGGATACTATAAATGCCTTTCTCTTAGCTTACTTACTCCTGGTTGATCTCAGTTTTTCCTGTGGCTTTAACTACTATCTGTATCCTGGTACTTCCTTCAGTTCCAGACCAGACCTTTCTTAGGAGCTTCCGAATCACATCTCTGATTGCTTACTGCCATTGTGCTTTGGATGTCCCAAGAATTCACCTCAAGTTGACATGTCAACTCCCCAGTCATATAATCTCACCATTCCTCCACCCCTTTCCTCCACACTGATCCTATTCTGTAGCACTCACATAATTTATCTCCATGAATGTTTCATCATCTATTCAGTTGCTTCAGGCAGAAATCTGGGCATTTTTCTTGACATCCCGTCCAGCGCCCATCCTGTTTGTTCTATTACTTTAATAGTTTCCTCAATTCTTTATTTTGTTATTTCCAAACTCACTCCCACTGCTTAGGGAAATGGCTCTGCCATGGCACCCTGATGACCTTACATGTATCCAAATAGGCCATGTAGGCAAAGACTTGAACTGCAGCTAATCGAAGTCTTGGTGCAATGCCTTGTGATCCTGCTGAAATGCAAAAGGATGGGAGGCTTCCGAGGAGATGCTATGGGGCAGCTCCTCTCTCTTCCTTCCGTATCTCCCTATCTCCCTGTCCTGAGACAAGTCTTGTCTTGTGTGTGTGAACTTGACACTAGTTTAATTGAACTGGCTTTCCTCCTCATTTGGATTACTTTATGTCTCCAAATTAGGCTCTTGGCCTCCTGTCTCACTTCTCAGTTCCGTCCTTCATCATCCACACTGCAGCCATAGTGACCTCATTAAACATAACTCTGCCCGTGCCACTCCTCGCTGCCCTCAGGGAACAAGGATTTTCATAATCGATTCTCAGCACTCCTCACCCATCCCACTGTTGTCTCTCCTCACTCACTGCAGCCGCACTGCTCTAGCCATGCTCAGTTACGCACACATCCTCAGAAAGACCAGGTGCTCTTAATGCTTTTGCATCTGGTGTTGTCTCCCCGTGAAACTTCCTTTCCTTCCTTCCTCAGTAGCCAGCTACGCATCCTTCAAAACAAGCTCAGATGCCTCTTCTTCCAGAAAAGATCTGCTAATGCTGCTACTTTAGCCTGTACTATATGCTTTCATGAGACTCTGATTCACATCTGTCTTAATATTGAGTGGTCAAGTTTTATTATATCTGTTTACATGTCTGAATCCTTCCCAGATTCTGAGCTTCTGAAGGCAAGAGCTGTCTTTTGTCTCTGTATTCTCATGTTCTCACATGGTGCTTAACACAGAGTATCAATAAATGCTTGTGGAAGGAGGCAAGGAGGAAAAATAAGTGGCAGAAATAATTGTTGTGTAATTTTATATTTCATGTATTAACAAGAAATTATGCAATGTAGATACTATCATTTCAAATTATTGAATATCTTCATTCTAGGAAAGATGAGTCTACTGTATAGAAGCGATAATACTCCTACTTCTCCAGAGTCATATTTTGAACTAAATTTATTTCTTTAGCAAGTTACTTTATCTTGAATCCAGCTTTACCACTGGGAACTGTGTTCCTTATGTGTCTGATTGTTAACCTTACCAGAGGACAACATGGACCCAGGGCGTAAGAGTGTTTGAAGGAGCTGGAGGCCTCTGAGGCGCCAATGGACAGGGAAGATGGTTGGTACCCACCCGTCCTTACTAATGAGGCTGCACCTTCTACAGGATTTCCCACTTGTGCTTTCTCTGCTGTTTTGTTTCCTGTAAACTATTTTAAATTCTTGTGGTAAATACTTATACACTGTCTCTTCTTCTTTATGACTTTACACCCTCCCACCAGGCCTCATGTCTAGCATTATCTCTAAACATTTTTTGAATTACGAAGAGTGCAAAATTTTATCAAGTCCCAACATATAATAATGACTCTGGAGCAGTGGACAACCATTACTCTTTCTCATGAAGTACAACATTCTAAGAGGGCTTTAAATTTTACCCCAAAAAATAGGGGGGGAAATTTTGTTCATCAGGATTCCTATGAGGAAGGAAGATCTATTTTTTGTTTTTGTTTTTTGTAAATATTTTGATAATTTGATTTTGATTTTGGGGTAGAATCTGAAACCCTGAAGGATCCTGAGTGTAGGAAGAATTGCTCTGTGCCAGAAAAATGGAGGTTTTTTGGGTTTGTTTTTGAGGAAGATTAGCCCTGAACTAACATCTGCTGCCAATCCTCCTCTTTTTGCTGAGGAAGACTGGCCTTGAGCTAACATCCATGCCTGTCTTCCTCTACTTGATACGTGGGATGCCTGCCACAGCATGGCTTGACAAGTGGTGTGTCCATCTGCACCTGGGATCTGGACTGAGGGACCCCAGGCCCCCAAAGTGGAACAAGAGAACTTAACCACTGCACCACCAGCCTGGCCCTAAAAATGGAGGTATTTGAGTATTGCCAGGAGAAAAAGAAAGTAGAGTGAAGAGACAATTGGAAGGCAATGGGGTACAACATGGCTTCTTGTGACTTCTTTAGTTAGCTTACTAAATAAATGAAATATTAAGTGCAAGATGATTTCTTTTTGCTAAGAGGAGAGGAAACAAGGGAAATGATCAGGCCTTAATATCTAGACTGACTCAGGGAAGCACACAAGTTGCAAGACCAGAAGGTTGAAGGAAGGATGGAAAACATTAGCCACAAGAACTTGTAGAAATCAATGGAAAGGCTTTTTGTGGGTCATAGATCTTAGAACTGGAGTTCTAAACCCACAGTCACCCCAGGTGATAAACCAGTTAATCTCACCAATCCCACGGCTGAGATTTAGAGGAAATAGACATTTTAGCTGATACAAGGGAATTTTACCTCAGTTTTGACCAAAGGGTTGTATAGGGCAAGAAAAACACAACCACAGAATGGAACAACTATACTTGATGTCAATCCCCGGTCCATTACATGGCCTAATTAGTCCAGTCTTTAAAAATAGTGAATAATAGTGACTTTTGGCCTGCTTTTACCTGTTATAGTAAATTATAAAATCTTTGTTATTCTAATACAAAATCATTTTAATCTTCTTTTTGTATATGATGCCAAATTAAACATCATAGAAAACAATTAAGATACATTTTACAGTTAATCTTTTGTTGTAGATACTTGTACAATGTGTATTCCTCTTTATGCTTGCCCACCTTCCCTCCCCCCCATGCCTAGCATTGTGTCTCGTATTCAAGAGCAGTCAGTGTTGATTTCATAAAACTTGATGTAACTTACTGTTCTTCAGTTGTTTTGATTGCTAAGAAAAAAATAGCTTATAATTAACCCCTGAAGCCAGACAAGATCAGAGTTTCTTCAAATGTCAAAACTAACAACCAGAGCCATAATGCAGATTTTAAGATCTGCATTTAGCACCATAGCATATAGATATGAAAAGAGAATATTTCCTTTCTGTTAACTGGAAATGACTTTGGAGAATAAAATTTTATGTTTTGATTTTAGTTTCACATCATTGAATCTAAATATTATGTGGTTCATTGAACTAATGTTTTATTTTTTATCTTCTTATCCTGAATATAGAGTTTCTCTGAGTAATGAATGATATGATTTTAAATTAGTCTAATCAAGGCATTGAACCAATCAATTATTAAGGACTCCATACTAAGCTTTCATTCTCCACTAAGAGCTTAATCTCAAGATTTTTTTTAAAGCTTTAGTTAGATAAATTGTAATTTTAACACATCAAACATTGACCTCCACAGGTTATCAAATGTTTAAAACTCACAAGTTGACAGAGGTGAAGAAATTCAAGTTGAGAAATCTGAATAAACAATCATCAGCCAGTTTCTGATGTGGCTTGAGTGCTCTTAACCCAAATTGTATAAAGAGACCGTTTGAATTTCTGCAAAAGGTTTTCCCTAGAGTCAAGGTCATTTATTTCTTTGATTCACACACTTCTCACAATCACAAGCTAAAATACTGCAATCTATGTTAGCTGTGTCATTTAAATGTTTTCTTTCTGTCCCATATTCCGGTGGCCAACAGCTAATGGCATAGAAAAATGTGGCCCATGCTTGCCTTTCTCTGAGCTCAAGGGTCCACAGGGGTGTCATCTGTGGATGAACAAAACCCCTTCACTGTGTAAAAGAAAAATTGATCACTACCCAGTCGCTTTTAGGGGGTTAGGGTTATTCTTAGTTTATGTTCTTTGGGACTTGAGTATTAATTTAGGAGGAAGAAAAGACTTCCTCTCACAGTGCACATTTCTTCTCTTTTGTGGAAGCCTGCTGCTACTCTCAAGGTTTTTGTTATCTCTCCACCTTCCCTTCAGTGAAATGTGTCTTCCTGCTGTTCTGTTTCTCTGCTCCAGAGTCTGTTCTATCTCATTTGTTGGCAGCTAAATGGAATTTATTACGCTCCTGTTTTCTGAAGCAATTTAAGAACATGATTGTTGTACGTCTCTTATTATAGCCAAGGCGTTCAAAGAAAAAAGGAAATAGGAAAGAGAAATAAGCAAAGCTGACATTTTCCTGCATCAGAGTAAAAAACGCCTTAAGGCCTGAAATCAAAGAAGCCAGACTTGAAGACCAAGTTATCAGTGTTGGTAGAAATACATCCAAGTATAAAAAAGCTTGCCAAATAGATTTTTTTCTATCTTATCAGTGCCAACACTGGGGAACTTGAACTTCAAATCTAGGATTCCTTGATTCTATAACTCAGTTCCCTTTAATCCGGCTAACACCTAGTTATTCTTCAGGTTTTATCTTAGATACTATTTTCTTTTCACCAGTTAAGTGCTTCATAGCAACCTGTAGTTACCTCTTTACTTACAATCATCAAGCATAATCATCCTTTATTTTAATTATTTATTTTCTTATCTTTATATTCCATTAGATTTGAGAGTTCTCGAAATCAAGATAGTATTTTATCTACTCAGTACCTAGCACACTGACTAATATGTAGTAAACACAATAAATATCTGTTGACTGAATGAATGAGTATTGTAGACCCTGTGAGATAGACAGAACTACATGAGAAATCTATTTCTTATAATCTTTTGGGAGAAATAGAATTGAGAAACATAAAATAATTATAGAACAATTTGGATTCCAATTTCATTGTCCTGAGTGATTGAAATGGAAACACAACATACTTGTTTGTGTGTATGTGTGTGTTTATAAGTACACTAGGATTTCAGATACTAGTGATTTCATTGGTTCAAACCATAGTAGTTAGGAATCTTTATGGAGAAGGTAGGGTTTGAGTTAAAAATTGAAGGATGGGAAGGTTTGGGATGATGAATATATTTGGAAAAATCTAAGATACTGCTGTATCATACTATAGTAGATGATATAAAGACTTGGAGGGAAGGTGGAGTTAACTCAGTCCATCAGCTGGAAAAAATACAATTAAGTAGGTGAACTAGGCATTTCATTAAAAGGTTATTATACTTGGATTATTACAAATGAAATAAGCTACCAGCCTGCAGAACAAAAGGTATTGTCCATATTACTGGAAGAAAAGAAATTACATTTAATAGAGCTACCCTGAGGAAAATTTCATGCAAAGATTGAGACACTAGTTAGACTTTAGAAAATTGCAGTATGAAACTTAGCCTAAGATTGCTTATTCCTTAAAACTTTTAAAAGGAGCTTTGAAACAAGCATTAAACTTCAAAGCACTCTGATGCCTACCCCAAACAAGGCTGTATCCATTTAAAACAATATTTTTTTATTTCTAAATGATAATAATTAAATGATAAAATATTTTATTATTGAGCTATTTCCCTTTTATAATCCTTAACAAATTTTACCTAATTCTATCAGACAGCTAATTAACAATACATTATTTAATATTAGATTTATGCTCTAAAAATTTAAATTAATTATGGGGCTACAGCTTCTCATTTGTTGGATTAAAACTAAAACTGAGGGGCTGGCCCCGTGGCCGAGCGGTTAAGTTCGCGCGCTCCGCTGCAGGCGGCCCAGTGTTTCGTTGGTTCGAATCCTGGGCGCGGACATGGCACTGTTCATCGAACCGCGCTGAGGCAGCGTCCCACATGCCACAACTGGAAGGACCCACAACGGAGAATATACAACTATGTACCGGGGGGCTTTGGGGAGAAAAAGAAAAAAAAATAAAATCTTTAAAAAAAAAAAAAAACTAAAACTGAGAATCTAAAGTTTCTAATGAAGATTCCTAACTCTGAACAACATGCATTTTGGCTTTGATCAGAAAATGGTACCATTACTTTGAAAATATATTAAACAGTTGTTTTTAGAAGATAACTTTGTAGTTCTCAATGTAATTTAGCTAATATGAAACATAAAAAAATTAAAGGTAAATTGACGCTATAACTAAAAATTCCTCATAATGCTGTCATACTAAATACAGCTTTATGTTATTTCTCTATTTGGCTAGTCGATATTCCTGATGACTTGTTCAAATACATGGACTTCTATCTAAACTTTAAATTATATCAAATCTAAGATTTAAATTGTTGCGAGTGACATAAATGTCACTGTGGACATCTGCTTTGTGAAGAACTGTGAACTTGCTGTAGATTTATCTTTACAGGAAACAAAACCATATCTCACAGAGGTTCTTTTTGCTACGTTTAGCTCTAATACATTGAGAATTGTAACAATTGGTCTACACAGATTGTCTTCCATTGGCAAGGCATGATCAAGACACATTTATACAACTGAATATAATTAAACCAAGCAGATAATTTTTTTTTAGCATTCTAATGCCAATGCTTTTTGCCAGGCAGATAATGAGTTACTCTATATACCCATCGAGCCGTTCAACATACTAGTTAGTACAAATTAGTAGAAAATTCTGAATCTTGTAGAAGTGTTTGCACTTCTGCAACCTGAACAACTCTCTCAGATTTTTCTCTAAAATGTTTTACTTTCCCATGGTCTACAAATTCTTCAATGAATTTTCTTAAGTTTTAGTGATACTTTTATTCACAAAGCACATGCTATTAAGGTTAACTTTTAGTAGAAGGAACAAAATTATTTTTTAGCCTTTAATTAACTGATAGTTGTAAACATAATGTTATTTTTAAGTGTTCAGCTCCAAAGATGTGGAGAACATTTGATGGCAAAATGATGGAAATGGATACACAGTTTACCATCAGAGCCCGAGAACTGCAGAACATCTATAAATGCATTATGCTGAAAAGTATCTCTCAAGATGAGAGGCTGGATGTACTCTTGACACTTAAACACACTGTGAAGGTATGTTAACTTTCTCTTAGCTTGGGGGTATCACTATCAATAAAAGAAACTGAATACTAAAATCAGCAAGATGTTTTGTATTAAGCCATTATAAAGATAAATATTTATATATATGAATTTTATTTTGTCAACAGCTATGTTATTTTGGTATAATTTTGGGAGAATGTGGTTTATGCATTAATATTTATCAAAAATTTCTCAAACTATATATTATGACACATAGTAAATGAAACTATAGCACAATGAATATTCTAAATGCAAATATATCCCTTCTATGCAATGGGTGCAAATATATAGCATAAGATTAATACTCAGCTCAGTTCAATAAAACAGTACCTATTGCCTATATATTCTGACACTTTTCAATGAAAATTTTATTTTTAGCAGTTTTAAAGCAGCATCAGTGTACGTATTTTTGTCTGTTTTTTCTCATTCATTATTGATTTTCTGTTTTTAGTCCTGCTTTTAATGAAAATGAAATGGGTGTCCCAGGTCAAGTTCCCAAGAAGCAGCGTCTGAGATGGAAATTAGTGTGCAGGAGTTTATCTGAGAGTACACCTGTGAGGAAATAGATAACAGGCTTGGTCAGATGGAGAAATGTAACTCATCAATGATTTCAGCCAATCTCACAGGGATCTCTGAAACTGGGAAGGCCCTTTTGAGTTGTCCTGAATTGAGGCAAGGGGCCAGGAGATTTTACTCCCACATTGACCATTTATTGGTTGTGGGCTGTCCCCTGGGAAGGAGGTGTGACTTTGGGTGAGGCATCTCTCTTTACCACAAAGCAGTTCTCAGAAAGGGACTGAGTTGAGAGTGTCAGCCAACAGTGCACAGGAGTGGGAGAATGAGTACTTCCCGTCTGGACACAGCATACATGACACATACTGCTGCTTGGACCCACTAGCTTCATATTCTAAGGTTTGAGAGCAGCTCCTCCAGATTTGGATAGGCTCTTTTGTCCTGGGGAAAATTACAAGTGCAAGGTTGGTGAAATAACTACAGCCCTCTAATGTTGTCACTGTTTTTTAAGGCTGCAACAGATACTCATTCTCTTTCCTCTCCTACCCATTTTAGATTTCCTCACCCTCACCTGTAGGGATGACCCACCCCTTGAGAGGTCTGGACCACAGATCACTATGCTCTTCTCAGGCTGAGGCTACTAGACTTCCATTTACTGTCAAAATTGGGCAAGAATATAGCAAGAAATTCCCATTACCTTGGTGCCAAACATATTCTTCCCTGTCTCCATTGGGTAGTAACAGCCCTACTGCCTTTCAGAGATCAGGGTCAATTAACTCTACAGGCATATGACACTTCCCTTAGCCCCAGGTCTTTTGGCCTAAGGAGCCCAGGCATTAGCTGTAGCTTAAAATTTAATAGGACTCTTGCTCTATCCTCTGGTAGAAGCATTTTCCCTCCAGGAATTAGGACCTCTGAACTTGAAGAGCCCAGAGTTGCAGGGACAGGATGCAGAAATTCCCCAAGTAATAAATGGGTCCATTTCTACTTCCGCCACCTTGGTTTCCAGAGTAGGGCAGTTTCAGGGGCTTCAAGTTGGTCTTCCACATCATGTTAGCTCTTACCCCACAGATCAAGAAATCAAGGGTAAGGGGCTTGCGTTGACTACCAGGTATTCCATTCCAATGATATGTTCAAGGACCAGGAAAATGAGTACTGGGTGGATCTGAGAACCCAGTGGACATATTGTGAGCTGGACCTGGATCAGGACTCCATTTATTTTTTGTTCCCACATACCAGCAATTTTCAGCCAAGATGGCTTTCTTCAGCTGACGGCAATCCAGAGAGAGGCTCAGCTGACAGTTGCCAGCTGCCAACCCTATCAGCAGCTGGGAGACCTCGTGCTTCAGTTCTGAAGCAGGGGTAGTCTGGGCACCACGTCACAGGATTCACTACAATGGATTTGTTTTCTATATTCCTAATGAAAGGGGAAAACCTAAGTACCATTAGGGCCATTGGTAAAGCTCTTGTGTTTTATAGCTCAAATTGAAGGTAACATCGAGCATTTGTAATTGTCAATATAAATAAATTAAATCAGTATTTCATCTAAAAATATTTGGCTTCTGAAAAATGACTTTGAATTCTCTAAATTTATAAGATAGTTACCAGATGCCTCCTTCAGTTTATGGCATAGAGATATAAGTTGTCTCTGAGCTGTCATTTGTATGAACTATTTCAAAGCTTGTACATAGGCAATGGATTGGGTAACTCTGCATGGTCAGTCTGTTTTGATCATCAGTAGACCCAAATTGCCAGAGCATATAGGTATAAATATTCAAATGATAATCAGTGGTTCACTATAAATAACAACTGAAAAAATGTCAGCCATATTTAGATCCATCTAAGTGAGCCATGTGATTTCAATCTAAGAATTTCTCAAGTATAGCTATTAGATACTTCATGTGGGTTCTTTGCCTCCTAAGTTCTTCTGTCAAGAAGAAACAAGACAAGACACACAAAATTCTTAAGGCATATTAAATAGTTGAGTAAATGGTTCTTGTTGAGAGGTGAGTCTCCATAGGTCTCGCACATTTCTGCCTATCTTGAGAACAGAGGCATTGACTGCCTTTGTTCTGGACTACCTCTTCAAAGGTATTTGTGTGGTAACTAGCCTTGGAAGATAAAGATAGATAGGAAGAGGGAGAAGTGGTAGATCCAGAGGTAGGAAGTAAACTTGGTATCTGTAGAGGGCAGTAAAAAGAGCAGATTGGAAAAAAGAGAGTGCAGGTAGGGAATACAGTAGAAATGCTCTTACCTGACATAATTAGGACCACTAGGTGGTTAATTTAAAAGCCAAAGGATGGCTCATAAAAGATAAATTGTGCATATCTTAAACAATATGTTTAACCTAATATAGTCACATGTACATTTATTTAACAATACTTTGGTAGGAGATAAGGCCTTTAAGCATTACTCAAATTCTGGCTCTATTCATTTATGGCTGTGCAACCTTAGATAAGTTATTTCATATTTCTGAAAAGCAGTTTCACCATTTGTAAAATTAGTTGCTTTGAGGGTATAAATATATATGTATGTGTATATACGTACATGTATAAGTATATATAAAATATAAATTAAAAAATATAATCTATATGTCTCAGTGCTTACAAACAGGGAGCCCTCAATAAATAAGAGATATCATTTTGATGACAATTAATAATACAGACTAGAGAATCTTAAACCTGAGTACAGGTAGAATTATCTAGAGAGCTTGAAAGAGAGACAGACAGACAGACATACAGGGTGAGAGAGAGAGAATATGAAAATAAATGTAGAGGAATGTTTTCTAGGCCCCATTTCAGAGCATTTAAATTAGATCCTCAACTGTGAGGGCAATGTTAAAATCTCCCTCATGTCCTTCTTATTTGCCTTCGGGGTCAAGGACCACTGATGCAGACTCTTGAATTAGCTATAACAAGTATGTATTAAAAAGTACAGAAGAGCATTATTTTAGTGACTGACTTTACCTTCTGACTCTTTCACTCAAACTGTGTTTGTTGTGGTCTTCTGTTGGGCAGTTATAGTAACTTCTATTTTGTTACTTATAAATCCTTTTACCTTAATAACCTAGCTCTTACCTGGGCTTTCTTATTCAACCACACTTGTTTCTGCTACTTTATTAAAAATTATCGTGAATTATATAAACATGCAGAAAATATATATAAAATATATATGTGCAGTTTAGTAAATACAAAGCTACCAACCACGTAACCACCCTTTGGCCCCCAAACAGGATATTGCAAACATTGCTGGTGTCCCACTTCGTAATGGCAATTCGCCCTCTCCTCCCCTGGAACTACCATACTGACTTTCATGGTAGTCATTTCCTTGATTTTTCTTCGTAGTGTACCACCTCTGTACACATTCTAAATAATATGGCGTAGTGTTGCTTATTTTGGATTTCATTTAAATGGAATGATACTGTATGTATTATTTTGGTGCCTTGCTTCTTTTGCCCAACAGTAATTTGTAAGATTTAAGCTTGTTATTGTGTGTAGCTGTAGTTCATTCATTTCCATACATTAGATAATATTCCTATGTATGCATAAGCCATCACTTATTTGTGTAATCAACTCATTTATGGATATTCGGTTGTTTCTGATTTGGGGCTATGTGAACAATGACTCCACGTGCACATTTCTATAAAGCACTTAAGCATAGAATGGCTGGGTTGTAGACTATGCATATCTTAAACTGTACTAGACAATTACTAGATAAATCTAATTTTTTTCCAAGTTAGTTTTGCCAATTTTTACTCCTATCAGTGATGTTTCATTTATGCTGGAGTCTAGTTTTCAGTTTGTTTGGGTGATAATTTAAAAAACTAACTTAGTAGTTTTTTTTTTTAAAGATTGTCCCTGAGCTAACATCTGTTGCCAATCTTCCTTTTTTTTTTCTCCCTAAATCCCCCCCCGCCCCCCCATTGTATACTTACTTCTTCTAGTTATGGGTCCTTCTGGCTCTGCTATGTGAGATTCTGCCTCACCATGGCTTGATGAGCAGTGCTAGGTCCATGCCAAGGATCCAAACTGGTGAAACCCTGGGCTGCCAAAGCGGAGCGCATGAACTTAACCACTCAGCCATGGGTCTGGCCCCCAAACTTAGTAATTTTTAAAATTCTATACTGAATATTTTTGTATTTTATATAGGAACATGACTGTAAACTGACTCAGGAAATTTTAGAATTGATTGACAGAGAGGTTGACCTTATGATGAGAGGAGTCAAACATCAAAACCTTGAAGGACTCAGGAAAAGAATTGCAACACTCTTTTTTCATTACATCAAAACGCCTCTGTTTAATCCAGAAGTTGCAAGACACCTTAAGGTACTCTACTTTTTTTTCTCGAACTTCTTTCTCAAAATTCTAGTATGTGCTATAGTAAATTGAAGTATATTCATATTTTCTTTTAATACTTTACTTGGGGTCCAAGTGGAAGACCATCTTATTGGTGGAAATCTCCTTTGAATGATTATTTTTTATGTTTATAAATTAAACTTACTCACTTAACTTTTTCTGTGTCTGTATTTCCAACCTTGAATTCTTTCCTCATCTCTGAGCCAAATTTTCAGTTTAGTATTGCACTATGTTGAATGTGTCATGATCTCTCACACCATCGTGCTTTTGCACGTACTCACGTACTGTTGCTTCTATCTGGAATACTGTCCCCTAGCTTTACCCAGCGAACTCCTGTTCATTTCCTAAGACTCAAATTACATGTCCTCTCCTTCACGAGACCGCAAAGACAGGTAAACTCTTCATTCTGAGATCCTACATGCACCTTATTTGTGTTCCCTTATGATACTTACCACATGGTTATATTTATTACTCAACAGACCCATGTAGATATCCTGAGAGAATTTCAAAAGTAACATGTATTTGAACTAAACTACCTTCACCCACTCCAACATGCTTAGGTTTCTGTGGAGATTTTGCTCTCTAAGGTCAAGATAAGCGCCTTATTGCCTTCTCACTGTGCAGAACTATTTAAAACATTTTTAGTAAAGTTTTGGGGAAGTTTACTAAAGAATTCTAAATAGTGTTTTATTCCAATGATTATTTTTAGAATTATAATTTTTAAGAGGCTGACTAAGCATCTATTTTGCTTTTTTGACATAAACAAAATCTCAGTATTTAGTCAAAACTTATAGAAAAATAAAAATTGTTTAATTTTTATATTTTTCTTTTTTAATGAATTTTTTAAACTTAATTGTATTGCAAGAGAATATTAAGTTGTCCATTATATTATTTCTTATTCAAATCAATATTTCATTTGTCCCAGCTACCCTCTAGTCCTTTTCTATAGACTTATTCAGTTCTTATGTTTGCAGTAATATAATAGAATTTCATATTCTACACGTTCACATAGCATTATACGATTTTATTCACTTTTTAAATTTACCTTTGGTAAAATTCACTATTTTTGGTGAGTTTTGATACATACAGAGAGTCATGTAACCAACAGCACAATCAAGATAAAAAATAGTCTTATCACCTCCCCCAAATTCTCGTTACTTTGTAATCACCCCTTCCCCTGGCTCCCAAACCCTTTGGCAAACACTGACCTGCGTCTTATTTCTATAGTTTTACCTAACCCAGAATGTCAGATAAATGGAATCATTCTATATATAGTCTTTTGAGGCCATAATGTAGTCTTCATTTAGCATATTGCATTTGAGATTCACCCACATTCTTGAGTGTATCAGTAGTTTGTTGTTATAACTGAGAAATATTTTTATGGTCTGGATGTACCGGAGTTTGTTTATGCATTCATGGTTGAAGGACATTGAGTTGTTTAGAGTTTTGGGCTTTTGTGAATAAAGTTGCTACAAACACTTCATTGTGCATTTTTGTGTAAATTGATTATTTTGCATTAAATACATTGGAAGTGGAACAGTTTAGTTATATGATAAATGTGTATTTACCTCTGTAAGACACTGCCAAACTTTTTTTCCAAACTGGCTGTACCATGTCGCATCCCCATCTGCAATGTGTGAGAATTCCAGCTGCTCTGAATCTTTGTCACGTTGTATTGTCAGTTTTTATTTTAATTTTGGAATTCTGTTAGGTGTGTAGTAGTATCCCATTATATTTTAATCTGCATTTTCCTAATGACTAATAATATTAAGCATCTTTTCATGCACTTTTTTACCATCCATATATCTTTTTGGTGAAGTGCCTGCACTTGTCTTTTACCAACACACTCTCTACCCCTTTTTTTAGTTGGGCTATTTTCCCATTATTGAGTTGTGAGAATTCTTTTTATGTTTAACCTGTAAATCCTTTTTAAGATATATGATTTACAAATATTTTCTCTCAGTCTGTGGCTTGTCTTTTCATTCTCTTAACGGTATCTTTTATAGAGCAGAAGTTTTTGATTTTGATGAAGTTAAACTTATCCATTTTTAAAACGGATCATGCTTTTGGTGGTTTTTTGGGTTTTTTTTGTATTTAAGAAATCTTCTTGGAAGAGTTAATATTGCTAAAATGTCCATACTACCCAAACTGATCTACAGATTTAATGCAATCCGTATCAAAATTCTAATACCATTTTTCATAGAAATAGAAAAAAAAATCTTAAAATTTATATGGAACCACAGAAGGCCCTGAGTAGCCAAAGCAACCTTTAGAAAGAAGAACAAAGAGGCATCGTGCTTCCTGATTTCAAACTATATTACAAAGCCATAGTAATCACAACAGCATGGTACTGGCATAAAAAGAGACACATAGATCAATGGAACAGAATAGAGAGTCTAGAAATAAACCCACACATATATGGTCAGCTAATATTTGACAAAGGAGCCAAGAATATACAATGGAGAAAGGATAGTCTGTTCAATAAATGGTGTTGGGAAAACTGGGCAGCCACATGCAAAAAGATGAAATCGGAGCCCTATCTCACACTACATACAAAAATCAACTGAAAAGGGATTGAAGACTTAAATGAAAGACCTAAAACTGTAAAACTACTAGAAAAAAACAGAGAAAGAGCTTCTTTATATTGGTCTTGGCAAGGAGTTTTTGGTCATGACACCAAAAGCAAAGGCAACAAAGGCAAAAATAGACAAAGAGGATTGCATCAAACTAAAAAGCTTCTGCACAGCAAAGGGAACAATCAACAAAATGAAAGACAGTATACAGAATGGGAGAAAATACTTGCAAACCATGTATCTGTTAGGTTAATATCTAAAAAATTACAAGGAATTCATACAACTCAAAAGCAATTTTAACCCAATTTAAAAATGGGAAAGGGCCTGAATAAACATTTTCCAAAAGAAGACATACAGAAGGCCAACATGTACATGAAAAAGTGCTCAATATCACTAATCGTCAGGGAAATGCAAATCAAAACCACAGTGAGATGGGGCCAGCCCAGTGGTCGAGTGGTTAAGTTCATGTGCTCCACTTTGGCAGTCCAACGTTTTGCCAGTTTGGATACTGGGCGGGAACGTAGCACCCCTCATCAAGCCATGCTGAGGTGGTGTCCCACACAGCACAACCAGAAAGACCTACAACTAGAATATACAATTATGTACTGAGGGGTTTGGGGGAGAAGAAGAAAAATAAATTAAAAAAAGATTGGTATCAGATGTTAGCTCAGGTGCCAGTCTTTACCAAAAAAACCCACAATAAGATAACACCTCACAAGGGTTAGAATGGCTTTTATCAAAAAGACAAAAGGTAGCAAGTATTGGTGAGGATGTGGAAAAAAGGGAATCGTTATGCACTATGTGGAAATGTTAATTGGTACCACCATTGTGGAAAACAGTATGGAGGTTTCTCAAAAAATTAAAAATAGAACTACCGTATGATGAAAAGTTTCAAGTTTTGAAAACTGATCATGAGCCAATCCAAATTTATTGTTAAGATGAATGAAATAAGAACAACATTTGGTTCAGTGGACTTTTATTTATATGTGAAGCTAGCTATTGCCTGTAAGAATAATTAATGTAGCATAGCACCAAAAATCTAAATTCTTCTTAAAAATAAGTACCAAAGCACTTGGAGAGTTTTCTTACTGTTTTGCAACCCAAAGCCTCTACCTACTAATTTTTTTCAGTCAATTTTCTAGGTGATTTTACCACATGTATCTGAAGGTTGATGAATAATAGAGATTTTTAATATTTTGACAAGGTAAAGGAATACTGCTTAAAATTTAAATTTTGTATAGAATAGGAAGGTAAGGGAAAAATATGACTTTAGAACTTAACAAACTTTTTATCTCATTCTACGATAAGTTGTTTAGTATTTGTTCTGTTGGTTAGCTCCTCTTGGGTAGTATTTGGCCTGACTTTTATACCTTTCTTTCCTTTTTTTTTTTTTTTATTTTTAACTAATAAGGCCCCTCAAGACCCAATGAAGTTTTATAAGAAGATTTACTTTTGCCACAGTTGCCAGCTCTATTTGCCTTCTACTGAGTTTGCTGTATCATCCACTTCACGACGCATATACCGCTGCCGTCACTGCATTAACCTTGACAACGAGACTCGACAACGGGAGTCATTTCTGAAATACAAATGTTTGCTTCAACGGCTCTACTATTCAGAAGCTGATTATGAAGATGATTCTAAAATTGCTTTCCTCATGCAGGTATGATCAGTAAGGGTTGCCAATCAAGGATGAAATTTTTCCTCTGATTTTACAGACAAAATTCCTGCTTTCCCACCCAAACCTTTTAAAATAATGGTTCTTTTTTCTCTGCTTGTATTTTGTGACGCTTCCCTTCTGGCCATTTTAAGTTTATATATGCAGACTTTGTGATAAAAAGTCATTTCAAGAGTTTTAGCTAATATGGTTTAAATAAAAAAAGTTTTTAAACAACTATTTCATTTCCTGCCTTTCCCTCTTTTGTCATTAAAACAAGTCTTTTTAATAACGTTAAGCAAATTGCTCACCCTTTATTAAATTTCAATCTCCTCATTTGTAAAATGGAATAAAATGACCAACAATAACCCTGAGGATAAGATGATCCTTACTAATAAATTTTGAAAAGTACTGAATACTGTATAAATGTAAGGTAAAATGATCGTACTGGAAGAAACATATACAGCTTACTCTGCGGTAAAGACGCAGTCATGACTGTGAGACTGGTAACATTGTTTGGGCAGAATGCCACGAAGATTGGGCAGAAATTTGGTGAAAAATAAGGAGCTATGTTCCTCTGAAAACCTCAGAAATAATGTTTCTGTTTAAAAAAATATACTCAATATATTTCCTCAAGTAATGTAATGATCTTAAAGAAATTTTATGTTTAGAAGAAAACATTATTTTTGAAACTTGTTTTGACATGCAGCTACAAGATATTCAGTACCTGACCGAGAACATCTGGGCGTCCCAGTCAGTCCTCAGTGCCTGGACCAATCTCAATGATCTGGTCATGGTCCGGTGGGATAAGTCCTTGGAGTGGTCCCCCTGGAACTGCATTCTTCTTACCAAAGATGAAGGTGCTGCTCATCTCAGGCTAACAAGTATTGAACAGGTAAGAAAGTCAAAATTTATCTGGGAAATTAATTTAATCATTGGAATTAATAGCAAGAATTTGACTACCTTTTAATACATTCCATGCATAATTTAAATACTCCCATTGGATTAATAGAGAATCCGTGGATACCACTAACAAAATATGTGAATGGTATGTATGGCAGAGATTAAAATTAAAAGGAAACTAAGGCACATAAAAAGGAAAGATAAGAGATCTGAAGGTCTTCCAAGTCCCTGAACGTGACACCATTCTTTCCTAATGATAGCAAGTTCAAGCGGGTTAGTTCCACATCACGTTCCATGAGAGGAGGGACTTCATTTAGCTTGTTGATGTCTATATCTCCAATACCTGCAGCAGTTCCTGTCACAGACTAGGGGTTTAATAAGTATTTGTTGAAAGAATAAATGAATATTAACACCAGATAGGTATTTTGGAACATAGAATCCGTCCTTTGATTAGTCATCATGAGTCTGCCTATTAGCACACTAAATTCTCAAATAAATTTTGTGCTCTAGATGGCAGTCATACCGATGGGGTATAGTTCCGAGGCTCTATTTTTCATTTGCTTCCAAATAACTAGGGGTGGGGAAAAAATGCTAAAATTGAATACCATTTAATTTCAGTAACTTACAAGATGCAATCTTGAGAACATTTTGATGAACAGAATTGAGGCTTCCCTGGTGAGTTCCCAGAGAACTCCATTTATACCAAGCAAGCCCAGGATCCCAAGAGCTGTTACTGATTCTGTGCCTTCTATTAATTAAATTGCTCTACCTTTAAATTCCATGCAAGATGTCAGTTAAGAGAAAAGAAAGAAATGACTTCAAATCGTCATTTTGAATAGTGCTATTCCCTGCCTGTGTTTTTCCTGGGCAGGGGGAAGGTGTAAAGGGGAAAAACTAGTTAAATTTTTAGTTGTTTTGAATAATTTTCCAGTAGAAGCCAGGCTAAGAAAAATTTCACTCGAGGGATTGCACGAAAGGGCAGCAAGAAATTGAAGCTATGTTAAATATTATATTTAGTAAACTAAGCTGCCTCATAAATATTTCATCACTGGAAGCCTAGCCAATACTAGCAATATCATTTCATCCAGGACCCATAGTGGGACTGAAGTTCATTCCCAAAGCTGATATTCCACTGCTTCCTCAATTAATCCACACAACTCCCTTTGTGTATTTAATCAAGTTACTCCAGTCTCAAATTAAATGTTCTATTCACATGCATTCCTAATTTCAGGATGCCGACTTTACTGAATCTCTGTAAATAGAGCTAAAGTTCTCAACCAGACAAACTAAGACAAAATGGCCTTTTTTATGGTTTTGGGCTAGTGTCATCTTTTAAGTATTAATATTCAGCCTCGTTAAAGAAGAGTTTATGTCTTGCATCAAGTTAAAGCATTTCCAGAATTTCCCTAATGCACAGAGATATTTGCTTTCTCAGTTTGTAAAAGCATACTCAAAAATTAAAATAATCTTGACTCCCTGCAATCATGCACAAGTTATAGGAAAAGCCTGGAAAAAGACTTGTGTTCTCTGAACTATAAATGAGGCAGATCAATTTTTCATGGTGTGCACATTGGCCAAAGTAGGAACAATAGTGGGTTTAAAGTCAGGGGCCTGACCCAGTGTTTCCCCATTTCAATCACTAACAACCTGCAGGACAGTAAGACCTGACCTCTTTGCTTCATACATTTTTATAAAACTTAGCTGAAAACATGGAAGCAGTATAGAGGATCAGAGCAACCCTGACTTTGAATTCTGGCTCTGTCACTTATGAGCTGGGAGAAGGTGAGCAAGTTTATCAATGTCTCAGTGACCTGGTTTTCTCATCTATAAAAAGGGAATAATATACAAAAGGGGATAATAGATGCTGGATATCTTTCCATATTATATTATTCTTTAAGACTTGCTTCTTGTTCCTTTGACTGTATGTACCATGATATGCTTATCTCATCTTTAATGGTTACTTTTGGGTTCTGTAAAGACACTTTGAAAACTTTTAAAGTCTTGTATATGTATAATTTAATGTTGCATAGCAGGAATATGTTAGTTTTTTTTCAATGAAATATGGGTTAAGAAATGGTGAAACAAAGTTAGATTAGTGCAAAGGGTGAGTATTTGACCTGGTAAATTTGTCTATAGAGAAGAAACTTTAAAATAATCCCAGGATACTCCTACCTAATCCTTTCTGTGAGAATATCATATCCTTTGACTGCTTTTCTCCAGGGTTTTCTTTACCTTTGATTCGACACTATGAGGGATCTTTAGTGAGGGGATGTCTTACTTTTAGAAAACAACTTTTAGGAGGAGGTAAAAGTATTTGTGATTTGGTTGAAAAGAAGGGTCAATTAAGATTAATAAACAGAATAGATGGTATTTATTAATTCAACCAGAATTTACTTTTGAGTGTGCCAGATGCTAGGCTAAGTTCTTGAGAAAAACAAGGAAATGTAATGAACACAATTTTCATGTTTCAGGTGCATTCAAGTTGAGCAGCAAATCACAGACTAAGTAGTTTATAATGACTTCACCAAATGTGGGTTTAGTTTCCTTATATAACAAGAAGTCCAGAGGTTGGCAGTATGGGGCCAGTAGGGTAGCTCCATAATGCTCTCAGAAACCCAGGCCCCCTAACTTTTCCCTCAGCTGTATTTAACCTTTGGCTTTCATCCTCACATTTGTGGACTCTTAGAGATAAAATAGCTGCTTCATCTCCTGCATTCTATCTACCTCCCAGGTATGACAAACACCAAAAGGTGCTGTCAAGCACCTGTCAAGGTGAGTCGTCTCACTTTCAAAAAGCTTTCCTGTAAGCTTTATCCAGTGACTTCTGTTATATATATGTATGTATGTATATGGCCAGAAACTTGTCACATAGCCACCTCTAGCTAGAATAAAAGTGAGGAAAGCTGAGCATGTCACAAAATACAAAATCTGTGCCCTATACAAAATCAGGCCTCTAAACGTGAATGGAAGAGAGAATGAATATTGGATTGGTAACTAGCACTCTGCTGCTCTTAGTAGAAAACAGATGATTTTATAATGTCGCAATGCTACATAACAGAGAAAGTTCCAAGTACTGTTATAGCTGTGGCGAGACAAGAAGCCTAAAAATTAATTAAGAACAAATGAAAATGGAAAGGCATGAAGACTTGATAAAGGCAGGAAGGTTATTTTCTGTTAAGAAGAGAAGAGGAAACAGTGCAGGGACTTACAATGTGGGAATCTAAGGTAGTAAGAAGGTGACCAAAGAGAAGTTTCGTTGTCACAACACCACTGTGATCTTTGTCTTGAACTCTGGAGAAATGGAGGGAAGGACCAATTTTAGAAAAAAAATTCAAATTGGTAATTGCATCAGTATTAAAACAGATTGAAAGAGAACCAAAGTGACAAGTACATTCATTCAAAAATATCGATTGAGTATCTTCCTTATGGTGCCAAGAGACACATATATGAAAAAGACCCAGTTTGAGTCTTCAAGGAGTTTTCCTTATCATGGAAGAGACTCTCAAGAAGATAGTGAAATTTAAGGCAGAATGAACTAAACATTACAATTAAAATACATAAAAATGCTTGCAAGTATGGAAGAAGGAGGGGTTAGTTTGGACTCAGAGAGGTCACATGGCGAATCAGGAAAAGTTTCCAGGTTAAAGCATCAGAGGAACTGAGCCCCAAAGGGTGAGAGACAAAGTGGGAGAAATGTATTCTGGCTGAAAGAACTGATGAGCAAAGGCATGGAGGCATGAAAGTGTTTTTACTTGGCAAAATATATCTGTGACTTTTAATAGAATTTGATTTGATTTTCTTTTCTTTTCAGGGATATGAACCCTTGTTTATTCACAAGATCAAACACAAGCATATCCTGGCTAAGAACTATTTTTCTCAAATTCCACTGCTGGCTTCATGTATACCTGACGGTGAAATAGATGCGATCAGGAAGAAATATCACCCAGAAACAACACCTAAGATTATAAAAGCCCAGGGGCCCGGTCCTTAGAAGACCCGGGGGCATTTGTTTGATGATCCACATTTTTGTTTACTGCTAACAGAGTAATACAGAGATCACACAATGTGGAAATAGAATTTTATCTTTTTATTGATTTTAATTGTCTTTCATAATATCATAAGTAGTGTGAAGAGAAAACATCCCTATATAAATGCTTTATTGTTAAACAGTTAGTATTAAATTGAGATATAATTTTGTTACTGAAATTAATGTTTTAAAGGAAAGTGAACATTTTATTTTTACATATTTTCACATTAAAATTTTTTAAAATTTCAAGTGCGTTATAATTAAAATCAATAGACAAACAAAAGGTCGGTTTAATTTTCAGCTCAAGAAATTTATTTTAGATAAAATGCAGTTATAGGGGAATAGTCAGTTTATGGATGGGAGGAAATATAGAATTCTCCGTCTTGAAAATCTTTACAGGTAGCATAAAAGATGCTAGGTTTTAATATGGGGATTTGAATCTTCACTTTTTATCTTCTACTTTCACCTTCCATCCTTCTCAAATCCCAATAAAATAACTGAAACTGTTTATAAACAAATAAACAAGTGCATTCCGTGCTGGAAAACAGGGTCAACAGTAGAACTATCTTTTATCCTATGGGAGAAAAACTCCCAGTAGGGCAATGATGAAACTCCATAGGAAGAATAAACTTGGTCGAGTAAACGATAACAATCCCTTTCCCCAATAAACCAAAGGAATAACCTTGACCACATGCATATCAGGGATCTACAATGATAAACAAGGGTGTGTGAGTCAGTCTTAATAGGAAATGGTGCCCTCAAAACAGGAAAATTCAAGAAGAGTTTATTTACAAGGGACTTATAAAGTGTGGGCAGTGTGTTGGGAAACTAAAGAAATAGGGCACGGACCCAGGGTTGGTGCTGGATAAGCCATCTCTACCCCTAGTCTTAAATGAACCTGGGAGGGGAGAGGTATAGGAACAGAGAAAGGGAGTGTAAAGAAGATGATTGAGAGGATCAGTGACCAACTCCTACTGGAACAGCCAGCCTAGTCTCCTGCTTGGGTTTCCCACTGGCAGAACCCAAAAGGAAAGCAGAAGAAATAGAAGTCTGTTGACATAATTCATACAGCTTTGGGACAGAGAGCAGAAATAAGGGGCAGAGTGGATCTGGATGGCTAAATAGAATATATCCAGCAAGAGAGAATTAAAAGTGTAGATCTGTAATTCAAGTAGCACTATTTCACAGCCCCCCCCCAGAATTATATATGTTCATGTATATATACATGTATAGAGTGCATATACAGAGATATATATAACTTTTCTTCTAATTCCAATCACCAATTAATGAAGCTGTTCTGTCAAGTTTAGTGATCAAGGAATTCAATCTAAATGTTAATATTTATTCTACATAAATATTTGCCAACATTTTAACAACTTGTTTTCTAGGATGTCTACAGTTTTTTTACTTGGCAAAAGCATGGCACATGGCGATTACTTTTAAGGAACTAAACATCGAGGAGGGAAGTGCTATAAGCTGCTGTTATTTTCAAGTTAACGTGGACAATTCGGATGTTCTGGGAACTTTCTAAACAATAAATTACAGATGAGAATTGATTGGGGACCATTCTGACCACTGATAACAATTTAACACAGAGAGAAGTGTGTTTACACTGGAATGTAAATAACCAGATTCTCACTAGGCAGTTCAGGAGAATCTCCTAGTTCAGAGAAGGAAGGGCTGGGTGGCAGACAGTGAGGGGGAAATAGTCAGAGAGGGGCAAATAAGGGAAGTTGAGAATTCCTCTCTTGCTCTAGGGGTGAATCAACTGACTAGTAGATAGCATTTCCCTATAGTAATGGAAGACTTGTGGAATACAACTGACGGGGGTGGACAAACCAGAACAATTGCATCATATATGAAAGGGGGTAGCACCTTAATTCAGGACCGGGAGAATAACCACAAAGCGGGAAAGACAGCTCAACAGCAGAGAGACTCTCCCTAATAAAGTCAACTATTCTGGTAAACTTTTTCCATCCCACCAGAACTACAGTTTTCAATTTACACAGGTATCCAAAAATCCACAGCAGAAGGGGCGGGAGGAGGTGGCAGGCTAGGGAGCAGTGAGTAGGGCAACAGTCAGGTTGCTACGTACTGGAATCCTAACTCCAGGATGCTGGAAATCAACAACTAGGTAAGCAGCTAAGTTCCCCTTCATTCATAGTAGCTGCAGTCCTCTAGTTTATGACCTGATGAGCATACGTCCCAGGGCCCACTAACAGATGAAACTACAGAAAATGTTTCCTTCTTTCTCCTCTGTGAGAACTGTGTTATGTGAATAAAGGCCTAAACAATATAACAGAACACAATTTTGTATCCCAATATTGTAACAACAAGCTGATGAAGAATAGTCACCATAAATATAAAGACTCAAAATTTTAAAAATGGGCCCTTCTGAGGAATGATAGATGTTCATTTACCAAATCTCTTAATTCATGTTAGGGACATTGGTAGCACTTTTTCTCCTATGGGGGAAAAAATGATTTGGGAAAAATTGCTATTACATAAAACAAGCAATTGCTAAATTACAAAAAACACAACACATTGGCAGCAACGAACAGCAGATTTGGTATTTGAAAGCTAAAGCTAAAACAGGGATTTGGTAGATTAGCTCAAGAGAGTCCCTTATAATCCAGAGGAAAAGGACAAAGAAATGAAGTAGGTGAGCAAAAGTAATAAATTTAAAAGCTTTTGATGACTACACTAGAAATAACATAAGCCTAAAATGGAATACAATAAGAGAAACAATTAGCAAAGAGAGATTTAAAGCCAATTTCCCTAAGCTAAAAAGACATATATCCTTAACTATATATTGTATATATATATATACAAGTCCTAGGAACATTAGTTTAGAGACACACATAGACACAACCTGATGGCATTTCTGAATTTCAAGAATATTCAACAAATTCTGTAAGCATTCAAGTTGGAGGGAAAAAATTAGTCACAAGGGGAAAAAAAAACCCAACAGCATAGATTTCTCTTCTCCAATGCTAAATGCCAGATGATAAGGGAGGAACGTTTCTATTGAAGGATTTTGAATTTCAAGTGTAAAAAAACTGACCTAAGAATTTTACTTCCAGGCGATTTTCTTACCTGTGAAGACAACAGACAGACATTGTTAGGCAGAAAGCATATCATCAGTCTATGTGTAGCCATTCCGTACTCCAGCTGACCTCAAAACCGTGGAGGTAAAGTATGGGCGTGATATTATATAAAAAATGGCAGGGAGCACTACAATCTCAAGATCCTTTCTAAATGATTATCAGTTTGCATAGTTTTCAAACAATGTAATGATCAAAAATAATTCCTCAAATAAAAATCTACACTGTAAAAAAAATAATCTGAATCTATGAAAAAAACAACTTTACTATTCCAATAAAATGCCTGCTGTGGGAGGATTCAGAGGGATGAATTGTGCCAAATCTTTTTAGAGGAGAAGGGTCAACAGATACGTAGGTAGGAAAGCAAATATTCAAATAGTTAGTTTAAAAGTTCAAAAGCAGTTGCTTTTGAATGAAAATCGAATTAGAAGCTCCACATTTCTGGAGAGAAAAAGGGAACAACAATAAACTTGAGAACTCTTGTGAAGTAAAAGTTTGTTTTTCTTTTAAAGTTAACAGGAAGGAAGTGCATATAAGAGAAAAACAAGATTAAAAATATCACAATGCATAAATTTGAATAGATTAAAATTCTCTAGGAAAGGATAGTTATCCTTATATTGTATCAAGAGTGAACTATATGCTGTGTACCAGATATGTACCCCAAATAAAATGACATGTAAGGGTTAAAAATAAAGGTATTTAGGGGCTGGCCCCGTGGCCGAGTGGTTAAGTTCGCGCGCTCCGCTGCAGGCGGCCCAGTGTTTCGTTGGTTCGGATCCTGGGCGCGGACATGGCACTGCTCATCGAGCCACGCTGGGGCGGCGTCCCACGTGCCACAACTAGAAGGACCCACAACGAAGAATATACAACTATGTACCGGGGGGCTTTGGGGAGAAAAAGGAAAAAATAAAATCTTAAAAAAAAAATAAATAAATAAAGGTATTTAGTAAAACCGTATCAGTCATATGCAAACAGACAACAAAAAAATTAGTGGCAATATTAATATCATGGATGAAAGTGAGAAGAAAAATAGAGCAAAGGAAGTTACCTTATGTTGGTAAATTATAATCACAATAAAAATGAATAATGAATCTCTATGTTAGGTACAAAAATAGATTTTAAAGAAAAATCAGTTGAGAATTCTCTATAGGATCCTTACGTTTCTGCATTTCTTTTAAGCAGAGGCACTAGTTCTCCCTTTTTTCAGACTTATTTTCAAGGATGTTTGCATAGCAAGCAGTCTCGGAAGATAGAGACAGTATGTCAAGTTCCCTGTAAAGGATTCAGAGTCTCTAAGTCCAGGATTCCTGTCCTGGAATGCAACTCACTGTGTGTGCAGGTCTCATCTGGACATTGTGTCACTTTTAGGGCAAAATGCTGATATTCTGGCTGCTGCTATTTATGTGAGCAATAAATTGTGCTTCCTCTATGACCCAGGAGTTTCATTCTTCTTCTATCACCTATGAAATTGTGGCAAGATAATTGTTAGCATGCAATTAGGCTACCGTCTCAGAACCTTCACAGTTCTCCAAAAAAAGAAAAAGAGAAAAAGTGAGTTAAGAGGTAGAATATGCTGTTTCTCTTCTCTTTCCAGGAATACTGGGTGATTGATCGCAATTCTCCACCCTCTTGAAGTGAGGTGGGATGATGTAACATGCTTTGCCCAATGTAACGCGAGTAAAATTGTCGTGTGTCACTTTTGAGCGTTGAAGGAACAAATAATTCTAATCCTATAGACGTACTTCTAAAGAATAGAAGAAGTGAATACTTCCCAACTCATGATGCCAGCATAGCCTCAATATCAAAATTTGACAAGGATAGTACAAGAAAGAAACTGATAGGTCAATTTCACCATGAATACAGATGCAAAAATTCTGAACAAAATATTAGCAAACTGGGAGAGGGGGCGGAGCAAAATGGCGGGGTGAGCTGACCCGGGATTCTCTCCCCTCCAAAATGCAACAAAAGATTGGAAGAACTGAATTTCAGAGAATAAACATAATGCCAGCTCGTTAGAGACCTACAATACCAAGAAGGCAGAGATCATAAACCTAGCTTTACCCCTTTGGAGGCACTGGAATGGTAGGAGAGAACATCGCTCCCTCCCCTAGAGTCTGCGATCGCTGCGGCGCAGGTCGGGAAGGAGCAGGGGAGGGGCCACGCGACCGGGGGATCATCCAGGACTCCTGCCGCTGATTCAGTGGAGACCCGCTGACAGGGGGAAAGCTTCCGTCCGCGGGGACCCTATAAATCAAGGGCCTTGGGAGACCAGAGAACAGAACTGATCTGAACCCAGACCAGCACGTGTGAGTAACAGCCCCTCCCCCACAGCAAAGCCAGTGGGCGCAGCCATCTTGCCCCAAGGCGGAGAGCTAACACGCAGCTCTCGACCCCCATCTAGTGGCGACAGGCTGTAACTGCAACCGAATTCTACCACCATGCGAAAAAACCGCTCCTCTACCATCCAGCAATTTATAAAAGCCCCAGACCAGAAGGAAAACAATAAAAACACAGAATTAAGTCCTGAGGACTTGGAATTAGGTAAACTAAGTGATAATGAATTCAGAGCAGCTATAATCAAAAAACTCAATGAGGTAGCGAGAAAGATAGAGAAACAAGCCGAGTTCTGGAGTTACTTCACAAAAGAGATTGAAATCATAAAGAAGAATCAAACAGAATTACTTGAGATGAAAAACACAATGGACCAGATAAAACAGAATACGGATTCCCTGAATGCTCATGTAGACAACATAGAGGAGCAAATCAGCATAATCGAGGACAGACAGGCTGAATGGCGCCAGACAAAGGAAGAAAGAGAACTAAGAATTTAAAAAGATGAGGAAAATCTCCGAGAGATAATGGATTCAATGAGGAGTAAGAACATAAGGATCATGGGAATTCCCGAGAATATGGAAAAGGAAAATGGAGCAGAAAGTGTGCTTAATGAAATTATTGAAGAGAACTTCCCAAATCTAGGGATCAATGGAGAAATGTGTGTAGAGGAGGGTTTTAGATCTCCTAGATTTGTCAATGTAAAAAGACCCACCGCAAGGCACATAATGGTAAAGTTGGCAAATAGGAATGATAAGGAAAGAATACTCAGGGAAGTAAGGAAAAAAAAGAGAATAACCTATAAAGGAGCCCCTATCAGACTGTCAGCAGATTTCTCTACAGAAACCCTACAAGCTAGGAGAGAATGGAGTGATATATTCAAAGCTTTAAAGGATAAAAACCTACAGCCAAGAATACTCTATCCAGCAAGAATTTCCTTCAGATATGAGGGAGAAATTAAATTTTTTCCAGACAAACAAAAGTTAAGGGAATTTGTAACTAAAAGCCCTCCATTACAAGAAATCCTCAAGAAGGCTCTCATACTTGAAAAAAGAAAAAGGGAGAAAGGGGACACAATCCACAGACTAGGGAGACCGATGGATAGAACCAGAACAGGATAGCAAATATTCAACTATAGCATTAGGGTAAAAATAAGGAAACTACCAAAACAAGGACGATCTTAGCACTCTAACTACAAATTAATAAGACGAGTTGGAATAAAAAATGAAAATAATTATTTAGGAGGGGAAGAGCAAAGGGTCTAAATCAGTATTGGTCGAGTAAGTAAGAGACCACCAGAGAATAGACTATATTATACATGAGATTCTAAATACAAACTTCAAGGTAGACACTAAAATAAAGTACAGAAGAGAGTCACAAATCATAGATAAGGAAAAATCTAAGAAACCCAGCATAAGAAATTGCAGTATTAAATGGATAGTCTAAAGCACACAGGAAAAGAAACACAGGAAAACAAGATAATGAGCGACAGATTGACAGCATTAAGTCCACATGCATCAATAATCACTCTCAATGTGAATGGATTGAACTCTCCAATAAAAAGACACAGAGTGGCAAAATGGATTAAAGAACAAGATCCAACAATTTGTTGCCTCCAGGAAACACACCTCAGCCCCAAGGACAAACACAGACTCAGGGTGAAGGGGTGGAGGACAATACTTCAAGCAAATAGCAAGGAAAAAAAGGCAAGTGTTGCAATTCTCATATCAGACCAAGTGGATTTCAAAATAAGACAGGTAAAGAGAGACACAGAGGGACAATATATAATGATCAAAGGGACACTTCATCAAGAAGAAATAACGCTTATAAATATCTATGCACCCAACACAGGAGCACCAAGATTCATAAAGCAACTATTAACAGACCTAAAGGAAGATGTTAAAAACAACACAATAATAGTAGGGGACCTCAACACCCCACTCACATCAATGGACAGATCATCCAGACAGAAAATCAACAAGGAAATAGTGGAGCTGAATGAAAAACTAAAACAATTGGACTTAATAGACATATATAGATCACTCCACCCTGAAGGAGCTGAATACACATTCTTCTCAAGTGCACATGGAACATTCTCTAGGATAGACCATATGTTGGGAAACAAGGCAAGCCTCTACAAATTTAAAAAAATTGAAATAATAACAAGCATCTTCTCAGATCATAGTGCTATAAGGCTAGAAATTAATTACAAGAAAAAAGTTGAGAAAGGCACAAAGATGTGGAGACTAAACAACACACTACTGAACACGCAATGGATCATTGAAGAAATTAAAGAAGAAATAAAAAATACCTGGAAAAAAATGAAAATGATAGCATGCCATACCAACTCATATGGGATACAGCAAAAGCTGTATTAAGAGGAAAATTCATTGCAATACAGGCACATCTTAACAAACAAGAAAAATCCCAAATAAGCAACCTTAAAACACACCTAACTGAACTAGAGAAAAAAGAACAAATGAAGCCCAAAGTCAGCAGAAGGAGAGAAATAATAAAAATCAGAGCAGAAATAAATACTATTGAAACGAAAAAGGCAGTAGAAAGGATCAATGAGACAAAGCGCTGTTTTTTTGAGAAGATAAATAAAATTGACAAACCACTAGCCAGACTTACAAAGAAAAAAAGGGAGAAAGCTCAAATAAACAAAATCAGAAATGAGCGAGGAGAAATAACAACAGACTCTGCAGAAATACAACAGATTATAAGAGAATACTACAAAAAACTATATGCCAACAGAATGGATAACCTAGAGGAAATGGATACATTCTTGGACTCCTATAGTCTCCCAAAGCTCACTCAAGAAGAGGCAGACAATTTGAACAGACCAATCACAAGGAAAGAGATTGAAACAGCAATCAAAAACATCCCAAAGAATAAAACCCCAGGACCAGATGGCTTTCCTGGGGAATTCTACCAAACTTTCAGAGAGGATTTAATACCCATCCTTTTCAAGCTATTCCAAAAAATTAGGGAAGATGGAACACTTCCTAACACATTCTATGAGGCCAACATTACACTGATACCAAAGCCTAAGAAGGACACCATGAAAAAAGAGAACTACAGGCCAATATCACTGATGAACATAGATGCAAAAATTCTAAACAAAATTTTGGCAACCAGAATTCAGCAATTCATCAAAAGAATCATACATCAGCATCAGGTGGGATTCATACCAGGGACACAGGGATGGTTCAACATCCGCAAATCAATCAACGTGATACACCACATCAACAAACTGAGGAATAAAAACCACATGATCATCTCAATAGGTGCAGAGAAGGCATTTGACAAGATCCAACAGCCATTTATGATAAAAACTCTGAACAAAATGGGCATAGAAGGAAACTACCTCAACATAATAAAGGCCATATACGACAAACCCATAGCCAGCATCATACTCAATGGGCAAAAACTGAACCCCATCCCCCTGAAAACAGGAACGAGACAAGGATGCCCTCTATCACCACTCTTATTTAACATAGTACTGGAGGTCCTGGCCAGAGCAATCAGGCAAGAAAAAGGAATAAAAGGAATCCAAATAGGGAGGGAAGAAGTGAAACTCTTGCTGTTTGCAGACGACATGATCTTATATATAGAAAACCCCAAAGAATCCATTGGAAAACTGTTAGAAGTAATCAACAACTACAGCAAAGTTGCAGGGTATAAAATAAATTTGCATAAATCAGTAGCATTTCTATACTCCAGTAATGAACCAACAGAAAAAGAACTCAAGAATACAATACCATTCACAATCGCAACAAAAAGAATAAAATACCTTGGGGTAAATTTAACTAAGGAAGTGAAGGACCTATATAATGAAAATTACAAGGCCTTTCTGAGAGAATTGGATGACGACATAAGGAGATGGAAAGACATTCCATGTACATGGATTGGAAGAATAAACATAGTTAAAATGTCCATTCTACCTAAAGCAATCTACAGATTCAACGCCATCCCAATCAGAATCCCAATGACATTCTTTACAGAATTAGAACAAAGAATCCTAAAATTCATATGGGGCAACAAAAGACCCCGAATTTCTAAAGCAATCCTGAGAAAAAAAGAACAAAACAGGAGGCATCACAATCCCTGACTTCAAAACATACTACAAAGCTACAGTAATCAAAACAGCATGGTACTGGTACAAAAACAGGTGGCCAGATCAATGGAACAGAATTGAAAGCCCAGAAATAAAACCACACATCTATGGACAGCTTATCTTTGACAAAGGAGCTGAGGGCATACAATGGAGAAAAGAAAGTCTTTTCAACAAATGGTGCTGGGAAAACTGGAAAGCCACATGTAAAAGAATGAAAATTGACCATTCTTTTTCACCATTCACCAAAATAAACTCAAAATGGATCAAAGACCTAAAGGTGAGACCTGAAACCATAAGGCTTCTGGAAGAAAACGTAGGCAGTACACTCTTTGACATCAGTATTAAAAGGATCTTTTCGGACACCATGCCTTCTCAGAGAAGGGAAACAATAGAAAGAATAAACAAATGGGACCTCATCAGATTAAAGAGCTTCTTGAAGGCAAATGAAAACAGGATTGAAACAAAAAAACAACCCACTAACTGGGAAAAAATATTTGCAAGTCATATCTGACAAAGGCTTAATATCCTTAATATATAAAGAACTCTCGCAACTCAACCACAAAACATCAAACAACCCAATCAAAAAATGGGCTGGAGACATGAACAGACATTTCTCCAAAGAAGATATACTGATGGCCAATAGGCACATGAAAGGGTGCTCATCATCTCTGATCATCAGGGAAATGCAAATCAAAACTACACTAAGATATCACCTTACACCCGTTAGAATGACAAAAATATCTAAAACTAATAGCAACAAATGTTGGAGAGGTTGCGGAGAAAAAGGAACCCTCATACACTGCTGGTGGGAATGCAAACTGGTGCAGCCACTATGGAAAACAGTATGGAGATTCCTCAAAAAACTAAAAATAGAACTACCATACGATCCAGCCATCCCACTACTGGGTATTTATCCAAAGAGCCTGAAGTCAGCAATCCCAAAAGTCCTGTGCACCCCAATGTTTATTGCAGCACTGTTTACAATAGCCAAGACGTGGAAGCAACCTAAGTGCCCATCAACAGACGAATGGATAAAGAAGATGTGGTACATATATACAATGGAATACTACTCAGCTGCAAAACAGAACGAAATCATTCCATTTGCAATAACATGGATGGACCTTGAGAGAATTATGTTAAGTGAAATAAGCCCGCAAGAGAAAGATAATCTGTGTATGACTCCACTCATATGAGGAATTTAAAATTATGGACTAAGAACAGTTTAGTGGATACCAGGGGAAAGGTGGGGTGGGGGTTGGGCACAAAGGGTGAAGTGGTGCACCTACAACATGACTGACAAACATTAATGTACAATTGAAATTTCACAAGATCGTAACCTATCAATAACTCAATAAAAAAAAAAGAAAAAAATATTAGCAAACTGAAGCAAAATTATGTTAACGGATAAAACAACACGGCTTTTGCTGGTTATTCTTCATTTGCCTCTTCAGATATACCTTCGGCCCTTGCCTCTCTACTTTGTGCCTTTGGAGGGTGATCTTTATGCAGTACATCAATGAGTACGTAATGTCCTCCAGTTGTGTTTGGTCAATGGGAAGCATCAGTGGAAATTTGAGGTCTGAAAGAAAGACAGAGGTTGAGGTATTTAATCCTCTGGCTTCTCCCATCTGATTTTTGATCTATTGTTGTTAGCGACTGCATTTATCTGCCTAAGACAACGTCTCTGGTTGTATGGTCATTCTTCCTACTCTAGAACTCTCTTTGAATTCTGGGACTCATTCCTTTTCTTCACTCCTCCAGCTTATGAGTGATAATGCCTTTCTTTTAGTAGCTAGGTTTAAGGTGCTTCACTTTTTCGTTTTGATTTCCTTGAATAGTGTCCTCTCTCTTGTAAACAGTCCTTTACTAAACACTTCTCAAATTAACCAGTTCGAATGTCCACCAGGTTCCTGCTGGACCTTGACCAAAACAGTAGTTGGTATGGAATGCTCCCAGCAAATGGACTTTAAAATGGAATCTAGGCTTGGGCTGCTCACGTATTTGAAGAGTATATGAATAACCTATTTATCAGGGGAAAATAAGACACTGGGAATTTGCGGCATGTGGTGGCATCATGATTACTCAAAATATCATGAGTGGTGGCATAGAATGGGGTGCAAACGGGGGATAAGCTTAGGGAGAGCAAATGGCTGAGGCAATTAGTCACTTTGATGACAAAGATCGTGGCGTAGGATGATGTTTCTTATACTAGAGAGGGTACATAAAGAAAAGATGAACTTAAGCCTTGAATGTCCAACACAAGGCCCAGACAGAAATTTAGAAAGCCTTCATGAAGACTCTAAAGAAATTACTTATCCCCTGTATTTACAGGGTGGATGTGACTGAGGATTAAATCTGGAGCCTGATTGTAAAGTTTGTAGAGTTGTATTGTCAACTAAATGTGCACCCAGGTTAGATCTCATGCTAAAGTAGGGATGCTGTTGAGGAAGAACTAGGTATGATCTGGTATGAATTAGCCTGTATACTGAGCGAGTTGCAGGATGATGTTAATTTTTATTGACTTAGAGGAGCAAATAAGAGTTTACTCTAAGGGTATTAGACTAGAAAGGATAAAACAAAAGATTATATCAAGCCAAATTGATGTTCTTGCCTAGAATTCAAGGTTTAATGTGTTGGCTTGAGGTCCTGAGAATTGCCAGATATGTTAACTGAAGCCTGGACTCAAAAGTGGCCTATGTCAATGAATCTGAAATGCCAGAACTTCCCTGGAAAACATTACTCAGGAAGATGGGATCTATTATGTGCAACTTTATCAGAAACCTCTTAGAGATGTCCATACTCCACAAGAGGGTCTTCACCAAGACATTTAGAAAAGCAGTCGTGAGTGGACTACCAGCATCCTTGAAAAGCTTTGAGGTGACTATTCCCTGTAGCCTGGAGATGGCTGTGGATGTGCTGAATGGAAATTGATAACCTGATTTAATGGGAGTAAGAGGCGGAGTCGTTTTACCATATGGGGATTTATAACAATGGTTAATTGATAATCAGATCCACAGGAATGAAATGGACAGCTGTTTTAGTTTCCTGGGGCTGGTGTAACAAATTACCACAAATTGAGTGGCTTAAAACAACAGGGATTTATTCTCTCATAGTTCTGCAGGCCGGAAGTCTGAAATCAAGGTATTGGCAGAGCCTCACTCCCTGTGGACGCTCTATAAGAGAATCCTTCTTTGCCTCTTCCAGCTTCTTGTGACTCCCAGGCATTCCTTGGCTTTTTTTTTTTTTTCCTGCATCACTCCAGTCTCTGCCTCTGTGGTCACATTGCTTCCTTCTCTTTGTGTGTCTTTTCTTCTGTCTCTTATGAGGACACTTATCATTGGACAATTCATCAAGTAACAGTGTTACTAAAAATGCCCATAATAAACTATGTGTTATCAGATCCACCCAATCATAAAGTTGACCATTCACAGCATCATTCCATTGTAAATTGGAAATTGTATATACAAGAATGTTCTAGAAGATCTGGAAGTTACAAGTAAACCACATAAAGTAGATAGTTCAGACTCCCATGGTATATGCTCCTACTGCTTTTCTGCTTATCCCTCAGCAAACATCTATGGCCTCTGGAGAGTTGCCTATGATCACTTAAGTGGAAGAAAAGAAATGAACTGTTTTACAGAATTATCCACACACCATGGTGTCAACAAATGGTCTGGTTTAGAGGATGAGCTGCAGAAATGCTGGCCACTGTATTACAGCTGAATTTGGAAGGGCTGTGGAAGACAATGAAAAAGAATTCTCTAGGAATAATTTCAGGTGGTACATCTTGTTATCCACTTTTTGTGGAATGGGCATAGCTAGTGTTATAGATATACAGAGATCCATGGGCAGTGCCTAAAAGGTTAATCACCTGGAAGGAGACTTAGAATAATACTAGAAAATTAGCGATAAGGAGTTTGAGGGAGATGTATGTGGATAGGCATGTCTTTTGTAAGTGCACTCCAGATGGCATCTACTGTGAGGGATGCTGTCAATAATCAAGTGGAGAAGGTTATTCCTCCAATGGCTATCAGTCAGCTCCTTTCACTAGCCTTTCTGGTGCTTGCTCAGTGAGTTCATTTGTAAGGAAACTTTGACAATATGAATGGAACCTATCCATGGGCTTAACAACAGGGATTTTGCCTCACCAAGGCTGATTCGGCTACCATCATAGCTGGGTATCTAATTTACCAAGAGCAGAGGACAAGAATGAGCCACAAAATGATAATATACCCCAGGGACATCGGCTGGCCATCTAGTGGCTGGTTGAGTATATTGGGTCCTTTCTATCATAGAGTGGGCATTAATTTAGTCTCATGAATATAGATCTTTAATATGCATATGAATTTCTTTCTTGTTTACAGTATTTCCATCCACACAATCAGTCATGGACCTACAGAAAGCCTTACTCATCACTGTGGTATCACATATTAGTACATTACCTTCAACCAAGGAACTCATTTCACAGAGGAGGAAGTGAGACAATGGGTTCATGCTCACAGAATTCACTGGTCTTATCATGTCCCTATTACCCAGAAATATCTGGCTTGATAAAAATACATGGTTGAATACACTGTTGCTATTATTATTTTGAACAAACTGTTATCTGTTAGATCAATTAGGAATACTGCTCCAGTAGATTGTGGTTCTCTGTATTTGTCTGTCATTCTCTCCAATAGTGGGGGCAGTGATTGGTCCTGTAACCTCACTTCTCTTATGGATCTAAGAAGAGTTAATTTTTCAGTTTGTTGAGCTTTTTCTTTGTTAGGATGAAGTGATGACTTCTAAACTTTTTACATGCTAGACTGGAAACCAAGAGTCCCCTGAATGCTCTTGGCTTGGAGAGAATTCTGATAATCCTTTTACCAACTTACATTTAGTGCACTGTTGACTTTTTAAAACATTTCTTACATACCATCTAATACACACAAAAATAGATCAAAACATTATTAATGAATGTCGATTTAGAAAACATATACCTATACTCAATTTTCAGTCTTAATGGTTCAAGAGGAAATATTTCCATTACAGTTCCTATAATTGTTATGCATTTATGTAATCAGGAAAGGAAAATACATACTAAACTATGATCCTCTTGAATATGAACAATTTGTGATCATGACAGAGTCAATGTCTGCTTTTTCATAGAGTCTTGTGGACAGCTGTTGCCAGATGTTTGTGAAACATAAACTGAATTTGAATTTCTTCCCTCCCACATAAAATGTAGAATTAAATTACAATCTCAACAAATACATTCTAAAAGTGTTTATTCCCAGATTCTAGAGAGCTAACGTTTTTATATGATGCCAAAACTGAAATTAAAAGCATGTCAAAACTGAATTCAGCAATGTTTAATTATTACTGACTCAAGTGGCTTGGTGTGAAGATGAAGAATATAGGTGAGGCAGAAGCAAATTGATCTTGAACAGCATAAAAAAGCTTTGCACAAGCCTGAGGTCTATCTTTTTCTGACTGTCCAACAAAGTAATATACTGGAGTTTGCTATTTCATGTCAGTATTGGATTTGTGAATTGAATTAGGTACAAGAACAAGTAATGAAAGAAGCAGATTAGATTATTTTTTCCTAATAGCTCTTCAAATCATCAACGATAATTATAAGCCTATCTCTCTTTGATAATATGCATTTTCACATGCTGGATATTCCCCCTGGTTTTATTTCCTGCTTCTACTTATTCTTCTCAGATGTATTTTTCAAGGTCAGCCCAATTGGACCTCATTTACTCATTTATTCAACACATATTTCTTGAATTTAATATGGACTAGCTATTATGCCTTGGGGGCACAATGTTAAGTAAACTACTATCCATTCCCTCAAGGAACCCATGTAGACAGACAGACACAAATAATTGCAGTCTTCTGTGCCTCCTTATCTATAAAGTGAGGTTGGCGGTACTTCCTCTGTGGGACAGTTAAAATTAGATTGTATATTCAAAATATATGGGACACCAGGAGTGTTAAATGTCTCTTAAATGAAGGATGAATGTTTGTTTATTTTAAGTGTTTTTTAAGACAGCATACTTTGCTTTCTTTTATTATTTCATATGCATGTTGATAGGAGACACACAGAATTAGGTTTGCCCTCCAATGACTGGCCATTTTCTTAGTGGACTACGTGGTTCTTAATGTAGAATAGTGACATGGCACTGTAGGAGTTTGTCAAACAGCCATTGTATCCAATCTGACCCGAGCGTCATCCCTTATCCTTACTGTTTCCTTTTATTCAAAACTGCTAGAACTCTGCTTTCTAGAGGTGAAGGTTCCAGGTGTATAAAGTGTGAATAGCTATTGCTAATACTTCGTAGCCATGAATTTTACAAGTGTTCAAGAGATTATTATGAACTTTTTGTGCACTTCTCAGAAAACACTTCCCCAGCTTCACAGGAGCTTTATCTGCAAGCGGCTTCTCCGTCTCTCTCCTCCCACTCAGCTTGGCTTCCTGCTAATGCTTGTGTTTGGCAGCTTCCAATGGTCTTCCTAACCTGCATTTATCTTTCCCAAATTAGAGGCAGCTGGGCAATTTTAGGAAGACAACAACTCACTAATTCTCTCTTTTCTAATTTGTAAAGCCAGTAATTCTCTCAAACTTCAGGAGACTGATTTGGCTTTGAAACAAAGAACTGTATGTGGTCTTAAACTTTTTAGGCTTCATTATTTTACAAATATTCTCTAACAATGTGACAGTTTTAAAAATACCAATTATTAGAGTAAAAAACATTATCTATTGTGGTAGCTCTATTCTCCTTATCTGTTTTTAAGTTGATATGAATAAAGCCAATTGGAGTTGATATCCCATTCTGAGTAAGAAACTACTTAATTTCTATTATGCACAGTAAGTAGTCAGGAAAAGACACTTGAGTTGAAAAAATTTTTAAGTTGCTTTTGAATAAAGAATAAACAATTCTTATTTGCTAAAAAAATCACCCCAGCTGTTTTATATTGACAATATATTTTTGTTATTGTTCTCTTTGGAGAAAATCACGGAGACAATTATTTTTTGAACAAATTTAATGTCTGCTGTTTTTTCCAGCTTTTTAATTACATTCTTATTTGACCTAACTCATCTTGACCTGCCTTGTCAACCATCTTTTCCTTGTGAAATCTCCTACGGAAAACTTTATTATGTAGGCCAAAATGCCACGTACTGCTCAGGCTCCCTCCAAGAGGTATCCAAGTGTGGAGAAGAAAAGCAACCTTGGTTACTTGACATATCATAACAATACTTTGTTTTAAAAACACTAATAAAACTACTATGATAAGAAATAGCAAAAATAATTGTTATTCTTTTAATAAAAGCTGTATTTTACGACATAAATTTGATGACCTATGACTCATAAAAACGATCCCAAATCTCCTAGTATAAATAATAGTTGCGAGTTTCATTTACAATGATTGAATGAACATAAGGAATACATTTTTATTGCATCATTTTATTGTTGGGGTAAAATTTGCAAACAGTGAAATCCATAGATCCTAAATATATAATTCAATGGATTTTGAAAAATATGTACAACTGTATAACCAATATGACAGTCAAGTTATAGAACATTTACGTTACCTCAGAAAGTGCCTTTGTAGCCCCATACAGTCGATTCCTACCCACCACAGACAATCACCATTCTCATCTCAATCATCAAAGATTAGCATTGCCAGTTTTTGCCTTTTATAAAGGACTCTTTTGTGCCTGGCTTCTTTTACTCCATATAATATTTTCAGGATTCGCTGATGTTGTTGGATACATCAGCAGCTTATTTGTATTTATTATTGAGTGATATTTCATTTGAATTATTTCCAGTTATTTGGCTATTATAAATAAGCTGCTATGAACTTTCTGTTACCAAGCCTTTTTCTGGACATATGCTTTCATTTCTATTGAGTAAATAGCTAGAATTGGAATTGTTGCCTTATTAGACAGGTGTATCTTTCACTTCAGCAGAAAGTGCTAAACAGTTTTCCAAAATTGGTTGTATTATTTTACACTCTCAGCAACAGTGTATAAGAATTTCATTTGCTCTGCATCCTCACCAGCAGTTGTGGTGTAGGCCTTTTTGTCATTTTAGTGGATGTGAAGTAGCATCTTATTGTCGTTTTAATTTGCATTTCCCTGATGACTAATGATCTTGAGCAACTTTTCATGTTCATATTGATCATTCTTATGCATTCTGTTGGAATATTTTTTCAGGTGTTTTATCCATTCTTTAATTGGGTTGTTTTTCTTATTTCTTATTGGGGTGTGTTCTTTAAATATTCTGGATACAAGTCCTTTGTCAGATACATGTATAGTGGACATTTTCTCCCAGTCTGTGGCGCTCTGTTTAGTTTTATTGTGTCCTTTCATGAGTAACAGTTTTTATCTTATTAAAGTCCAATTAATCAGTTGTTTCTTCAGTGGTCAGTGCTATTTCGTCCCAAGAAAAGTTTGCCTTCCCGAATGTTGAGCAGATACCATTTCCTTCTGCTTGCTTTGTAGTTTTAGCTTTACATT
This sequence comes from Equus quagga, assembly GCF_021613505.1. Lineage (NCBI taxonomy): Eukaryota > Metazoa > Chordata > Mammalia > Perissodactyla > Equidae > Equus > Equus quagga. The sequence continues at coordinate 104,091,814 of NC_060274.1, read as the reverse complement.
TAGCTCCTTGATCCGTCTTGAATTAATTTCTGTATATTATGTGAGATAGGGATTGATTAAAGTTTCCTTTTTTTAATATGGGTATCTAGTTGTCCTACCACCATTTGTTGAAAAGAATTTCTTCTCTCCCTTCTTTCATTGGTACCTTAATTGATTTTCTCTATTGTTTGCTGTCTACTTCATTGGTATCTCCTCTTACTTTATTAATTCACTATTTCTATTTATTTATTTATTTATTTTTTTTTTTTTTAAGATTTTATTTTTTCCTTTTTCTCCCCAAAGCCCCCCCGGTACATAGTTGTGTATTCTTCGTTGTGAGTTCTTCCAGTTGTGGCATGTGGGACGCTGCCTCAGCGTGGTCTGATGAGCAGTGCCATGTCCGCGCCCAGGATTCGAACCAACGAAACACTGGGCCGCCTGCAGCGGAGCGCGGGAACTTAACCACTCGGCCACGGGGCCAGCCCCTATTTCTATTTATTTTGGGTTAATTTGCTTATCTTTTTCTAGTTTCTTCAAGTAAAAACTTACAGAATTGCTTGAAACTTTTTTCTTTTCTCATATAAGCATTTCATGCTATAAATTTCCCTCTAAGCAGTGCTTTAGCTATATTCAGCAAATCTAGTTATATTTTCAATATCATCTTATTTTACAAAAAATGCAAAATAGTCAAGTGCTATTTTTTTAATAAAAGCTGTATTTTCCAAGATAAATATTCAGTCACATGTCTTTTACGTATTTGGCTCTGTGCATATTATATTCCTCAGATTCACCTACAACCTAAAGGCACATTTCTGAGAAGAAAAGTTTGAGGCAAGTTTTTGTTCATATGAATTATATGCGAAATGCATAACTTGACTTTGGGCATAAAAATGACTTCCTCTAAAATAATATATGAGTCTATCACATCAACTGAATTTATTTGATTTTTAAAACTACTCAATCTGAGAAATGAGTGTTTACTCAAAGTAAATTAACTTTAGTAGTTTACTCATGTATAAAATACAGATGATGAATATTTTCAACTTTTAATATTAAGTCACTCTCAGATTGCTGTCTTTTCTTTCTCTCTGTCTTTTTCTGTTCTCTCAATTGTTCTGATGATGCTTTATGAGGGAGGCTAAATATGCCTCAGACAAGTTCATAAATCTTGGGGCTGGCCCTGTAGCCGAGTGGTGAAGTTCACACTCTCTGCTTCAGCAGACCAGGGTTTCGCTGGTTCGGATCCTGGGCGCAGACATGGCACCACTCATCAGGCCACATTGAGGCCGTGTCCCACATGCCACAACTAAAAGCACCCACAACTAAAAATACACAACTATGTGTTGGGGGGATTTGGAGAGAAAAAGCAGAAAAAAAGAAAAAAGATTGGCAAACAGTGGTTAGCTCAGGTGCCAATCTAAAAAAAAAAATGTTCATAATTCTTGAAAAAGATTGACCATATCCCTGGGAAGAAGTTCCAATCAGAAAATTAAATAATGCACTCCATGCGACTGTCTATGTCTTCATTTGCCAGCATTGTTCAGGTAGAGAATTGCAGCCACTCTTCACTTGTCCAGAGCAGAAATGCCAGTTAGCATTTCTGACTTTAATATTTATTACTCACAGTATGTTTGTCTCATATACACACACATTATCTAGAGGAATGTGGCTGATCCACAGGTTGAGCAGAAAATCAAACTCATGACTTTATAGTGTTCCCACACGTCTTTGAGGCTAGAATGTATATGCGTAAGAGGTAAAGAATTAGAAGGTGTTATTGAAAGGTACTAAGGGACATTTGAGGAGATTTGCATTTTAGTCCTGATGCTGCATTTTACTAATGTATTTAATTCTGGATAAGTAACTTAATTCCTGCATCTTTACAATGAACCATTTGGACAAGATAATCTCTATGGTGCCTTGCATCTCCAGAATTTTAGGTCTACAATAAACACAAACTAGATCAGAATTTGGATGGCCTAAGGAGAAGCGTAACATCTGATGCACGCTCCCAAACAGCACCACAAGGGAACTTTTCTCTGGATTCTTCTCAATCACTGCATTGAGTGCCTTGTGGGGTTTATGAAGGAAAAGCCAGCAAGAGATTGGGTAGCCTCATATTTCTGGCCATCTGGCTTCCAGGACCTTCACTCTGTCATGTTAGCCTACACTCATCCTCTGTAATTCATTACAAATTTTTAGCTGACTTTTTAACTGGCATAGGCCATGTCTGCCCTAGAGAAGCCAGTGCTTCCCTCTGCAGGTGCCTGTCCCCAGATTTCTGGTCAGTCGTTTGTCCTGTGTTCTCAGTTGTCTGACTCGTTAAAGGAAACTTGTTAATTTGACGTTTTTCCAGCTTTTTCTTTGTGGCAAGAGTGGGAGTGATGCTCTTTCCAGTTTCCAATGTGACACTGATGCAATAGCAGTTTGATATTCTTCATCCACTTAAACAAACAACTTTTCAACAGTATGCTGTGTACATCGTATTTTCTCAATTCTACTTCCCTTGAGAACTGTATCATGATGTAATATATATTAATACCTAAAAGTCTTTTATTGATCATTGTCATACTTCTCTGTCACAAAACATTCATATAAACTGGGATGTCAATTTTTTGGCCATGTCTCTTAATTCCTTAAACTCCTAAATTGTATGCCCAAAAGCATATAGTGTTCTCTCTTCAAAAATTATTTTTATTGATACATCAGTTGGTGACTCAATCAGATCCTTCTTTAATTTTGTGCAAGGCAAAGAAATGAAAACCACCTGGCTTGTAATAGGATTTGTTACTGACTAGGTCATTATAATTATTTACTTTCCTATTTCGGAGGATTAATAAGACTTACCAATTGACTATTAATTACATCTATTAGTTTTCCACTTAGAGACTTTTTAAGTCTTTTTCTTTCACCTTTTAACTCAATATGCCAAAAGAAGTCTATGAAGATTAAAATATCATTCATGTCAAAAGACCTTTGGCAATTCAATATTTTGGTTAAGAATGCTTTTTGTCATATTACATGTTTTAAATATATTTTCAAAACTTAAGACTACAGATTGTAGATTTAACTCGTCCAATTTGTGATAGCTATGGAAGCATCACTCAGATCTCACACTGCAGGGAGCACAACTGGCTGACAGCCTCTGCTGCTGCTCTTCGGATCCACCCCTGGGTTGGCACTGAGGCTACAATGCCCTTGGGCTGCTCCCAACCGATGGTGGGTATAAGAGTGCCAGCCATTCCTGTGGATGTGGCATTCCTTTAACAGGCAGCTTTGACTCAGGACTCTCGCTATCCACAGTCAGTACTTTCTCAGCACTGCACTGCAGCCTGAGGCTCTTCCCCCCCATCCTTCCTTCCTCCTCTTCTTTCATAGGTGTCAGAACTGCATTGCAGTCTGCAGGCTGTCCTGCCGACTCCTGCGCCTTCCTCTTCATTCTGCGCAGGAGTCTTTTTTCCTAATAAATTTCTTGCATGTCTAATCCTGTCTTGGCATGTGCTTCTTGGAGGACCTGAAGTAACATAAATTTCTGCCATATAATATAATTAACAAAGCCAATCCTCACAGTCAACACAATCAGCCAAATTACACTTCATTTCTGTCAGAAAGTCTGGCTCTCTTTTTCAGTTTATATAAATATGTTAATATAAATTTTCAGAATTAAAAAAAAATGCCCAAGATACATTACGGAATATATCTCATAAAAGGTTACTGAAAGCATTCAAGATTAAAATTATATAAGAACTAATGTAATTAATACTAATGTAGCTGATGTAATTAAGTTTTTGGAAGATTATAAAAACAATAATATGGGGCCTGCCCCATGCCCGAGTGGTTAAGGTCGCGCGCTCCGCTACAGCAGCCCGGGGTTTTGCTCGTTCAGATCCTGGACGCGGACGTGGCACCGCTCATCAGGCTACGTTGAGCCGGCGTCCCACGTGCCACAACTAGAAGGACCCACAACCATAATATACAACTATGTACTGGGGGGATTTGGGGAGAAAAAGCAAAGGAAGAAAAAAGAAAAGAAAGAAGAAATTGGCAACAGTTGTTAGCTCAGGGGCCAATCTTAAAAAAAATAATAAATTTATATGTTATTATTCATTACTTAATTTTTAAGAATACATTGTATGAGTAGCTAATATTATAATTTATTTATGAGGCAAAGAGTATGCTAAAAGGCATAGTATTCCTTGAGTAAATGGATGTACGTGCACATATCAGACTGTGATGCTCAGCTTTTGAGAATAATTAAAAAAAATTGCGTGAAAAGTCAGACATAACTCCTATAATTTCTTTAGATGTTAAGATTAAGCTTTGCCTAAGTATTAATAAAAGAAGTATACACTGCTAAAAACTAATTGATCCAGCAGCTACTATGTATTTTTATGTATTACTGATAGAATATAGTAAATATTAAACGTTTTATAAGCTGAAATAAAATGAAGAATGGATATACTTGGAATGAAGATTTTATTATACATAATGTGTATATATATGTGAGATGTATATATATATCTATATACATTTCATTATGTAATTTGACAAAACAGGTTTTTAATTGCATTACCTTATTATATGCTTTAATTATACCAAGTTTAAATGATGTCACATTAAATTTGCATCTTCAGATTGTATTTGTCATAATCAGAATGGTGTGGTACTTCTTGCTGTTCTTTGTTTGTTCAGAGGTACTTTTCATTCTGCCTAATCACTTATTCTGTGGATAAATACTGAGCAAAATGGAAAAGAAATGCTCGCACTTAAGTAAAAAAAAAAACCATTTTCAGCCTTTGTATTTTCTTTCTTATTATCTATTTGCTTTGCTTATACCTTCCTGAGTAACTAATTCTTTGTTAGTAGTTTAAGGATGGAGAGATTAAAGTTGTAAAAGGAAATTCATCACTCTCATTAACCACGTTCTACAACATATCTGATTTTAGATCATCCTAACAAGCACCAAAATACCCTATTTCTTCATTCTTACTTCAAATTGATGTAAGACAAAGGAAGACAGGAAGGTTTTATTAAGATAAGTTCAATGTGCTTTGATTACTCATTAAATGAGGTTTCCCGATAACAGAGTTTGTAATTGCCCCTTAGTTTGTTACCTTGGAAGTTGTTACCCCTTGGAACAGTGCACCATAGTGAGATTCCTATGGCTAAAAGGTATGACTTTTCCTGGGAGATGGCATGTTGTGAAGGGAGATGGAAAATAGACTCTACGTGATACTGGGAAAGTGCAAATGCATGTTGAGAGTATGAGAAATTGAGTCGTTTAAAACTACTGGTGTCCTTACATCCCTTGAAAGTCCTCCTGTGCCCTCCTTATCCCAGGGCCACGCATTCTTCAGGTTGAAGATTGCTGACTCTGCCTTCCTTTCCCATGCTATTGCTGGCCCTTAACTTCACTTGTATAAAAATTCTGGAACTATCACTGGCCTAACTTCTGTAGACATTTGATCTTGTAAATTCATGGTATAGTCGGGGGAGGCAGGAGAGAAAGAAAAAAAAGACAGAAAGAGATTAAAGAAGGGGAAATGACAAAAAGGAAAGATGCAAGTATCAGTCTATCAATGTACAGAGAGAAAAAGAAGATTACACAGACACGCAAAGAATAAGGATGAAGAGGATGAATCAACTCTAAGAAAATAGTTATAATACTCAGTAGTTTTAAAAGTACTGGGTTGAGATAACTGTTTTTCATTTTGGTCTGAATGTTAGGTGAGTTATAACTTCCCTTTGAAATATCCATTGATCTAGTTGTTCCTAAGTAGAGGATCCATTGGAATCACCAAAAGAACTTTAAAAAATGTGGAGTTCAATCCTTTTCTAGACCTATTGAATCAGAATGTCTGGTGTAGAATCCTCAAATATCTGGAGACATTTGAACAACCTATTGTTTGTGCGTGTTTTTGCACCCACGCAAAACACCTTCAAGGTCCAGGAAACTGGAAACATGATGTAGGGACACTGAGGGAGGAGGCCAGAGAAAAGAGGAAATTAAAAAATCCCCAGGAGATACAAAATGAGAAAATAATGATACAGCTTGCTTTTGTGTGCATGTTTAAGAAAGAGAACCAAGAAGAGACCCATATGATTGCACACCTCCCTCAATTTGTGAGTTTGGGAGATAGAGGAGAGAGAGGCGTAAATGGGTGTGCGGAGGTGCTAGAGGGACTGGCTGACCAGGGAGCAGTGCACAGGGGTCGGGAAATAGAGCAGCCAAAATGAGAGAGCAAACTGGGAGGGGAACTGTGCTGACAGCAGACTTTGTCCACTTCATAAACATGCCCGGACCTAGATGGCCCTGAAGATTCTTTCTCTCATCTTTCTAAGCCTCATCCTGGAGAACTAGTCACTTGAATCCAACCCTCCCTCTGTCCCACCCAAGTCACTACTTCTAGTGTCTTTCTCTCTTCTGTCCACTGCTCACTCCCAGACACCACTTATCAATTTTTTCCCCTCTCACTTCAGGTTTCTTTCCAATAACATTCACCATATATGTATACTTAGTTTTCTATTTTCCATGGTGAGTCTTTTTTTCATAATCAATGGAGGTGAGCTCTTGTTACCAGTCCCTTCATTACAATGGGAGTGAGTTGGATTGGAAAGATCATTGAAAATAGGCACTGGGCTGGTAATCAAGTGAATTTTCCTGTTTCTCATCCTAAAAAAAAGTAACAAATATATGAGTGAATATGGGTTCCAAATGCTTTTACTTATGAACCCCACACTTTCACTTGTGAACCCTTTCCACAGTCTGCAAGTCCTCCCTGATGGGAATTTCCTGCCATACAACCAACCTTTCTCGTGTCACAGAGCAGGCCTATGCCCTCTGTTCCATTCCAAAGGGAGATGGAGAACCATTTTTAGCAGTTTTTTGTACAATAACTTCTTATTTGATAGCTGGAAGTTTCACAGTTAACTTTTTCACATGATGTTTAGTAAGGAATAAATTGATATTATAAACTTTGAAATTTCTTTCTATAGGGACACACTTCAGAGCTCTTGTTTCACTCCACTCCCTTTAACTCCAGCTTTACTGGATGGGAGGTGCCACAAGGAAGTTTTCCCCAAGGTCATCTTGATTTCAAGTGACAAAATGCAGGCCAGCAGCTGTAGGTATTGACTCATGCCGCCTATTTCTTCTTGGTCCAAATCTGCAATCAATTCCTCTGTAAATCTCCCTCTCTGAAAGTAAATGTTCAGAAAGGCTATCTAAACTGATGTGAGGCTAAGTTTTCTCAGCACAAGTAATTTCTCAAACCTCTATTCCGCTATTCTTCATTCTGGCTATTAAAATTCATAGAGCAAACTCTGTGAACACTGGATCTATGTGGGTTAGAGGTAAATTTAGGCTTTAACGGAGGATGTCACTCACAAGGCAAGATAATTTAAGGATGGTCTCTTTGCATTTGAATTTTAAAGCACTACAGCAGGAAGAAAGAAATGTTGCCAGTGTAAATTTATGTATGGATATGGCTTTTGAAAAGTATCTTTAGAATCAACATATGGATCACAGAGATCCTATAATAAGCTTGGATAATGAAAGATCATTTATTTTTATTTCAGTTTATTTTTAAAGATGAATTTATTCATTTTAATATCCACAAGAGTTAAAAGTATATTTCCACAGGAGAAAGACGTGTGTGGTAATCCAAAAGCTCAGAGCCAATTATCTGCTAAAAAACTGAAAGTTATAGAATGATCTCATTTGACTCTTTGAAAAAATAATATTAATAAATAAATTCTAAACAGAAACAGTGGCCATAATCTGCAAAACCAGTCTTTTTATTCTAGTTGTATACTCCCAGATAGGATGGCAGTAATACTACAAGTTAATTTTGACACATCTAGGCATAGAAAAAAAAGGTTAATAAACAGCAAAATGTTAAGATCATTTATCTGAGTGATGTGACCAAAAATCGTTTTGCTTTCTTTCTTTATGTATTCAAGATTCCTTCCCATTCACCCTCCATGAGCATGTATTAGGTTGAACCCCAAGGAATTGTCAATAACTCACCATTTTGGACCTACCGAATGACAATATCATATGAGTCAATCTAATATTATTTAAAACATCAACTAGTGTGATATAATTAGATTCAGCTAAGATTAACAGATACGAAAATAACAAAATAAAATATAGTGGCTTAAATAGGATAGATATTTATTTCTCTTTCATCTACAATTTCATAGATAGGCATTATACAGTTGGCATGGTGGTTCAGCTCCAGCAATCCTTTTGAACATGGGCTCTGTACAGTGTGGCTTTTGTCCCAATGGCCCAAGAAGGCACCTGGAGAGCCAACCATCATGTCTCAGTTTCAGTTAGGACAATAGAGAAAAGGGTGAAGAAGAAAGGGGCAAATGGTATGCTGCAGCTACTTTGAAAGCAAGGTCTATAGATGCTGTCACTTGACCAGAGCTTAGCCACAGGCCAAAACTAGATACAGAGGAGTCTGAAAAGTGTAAACTTTATTCTGGAGGATTGATTTATCCACTGAAAATTGGGGGTTCTAGACTATGGGAGAAGGGACAAATGGTTATTGGAAAACAATTGGCATGCCTGTCATAATGCTGTCACTTTTTTATGTTCTGTAATCCAACTTCTGTACTTCACAGCATCCCAAGTATCTCTACTCTGTGAAAAGATATTATGCATTAAAAAGCATTAGTATGATGGTGCAGCACAAGGAAATTTGGGGGATAATTAACCGTTTTGTTTTGGAGATGATGGAGTTACGGTATAGGATACATGGCTATGTGAAAACCCACAGAACTGTACACCACCAAGAGAGAATTTTGCTGTATGTAAATAAAAGAAAATTATGATGTGGAGGGAACTAAAGATGGAAAACAGACAGTGATTTTAACTGTATTTCAAATGAATGGCATAACCACACTGAAGGGGGTGGGAATGAAAGGAGCTGAACTAAGTAATTTTAAAAAGCAGTGTTTTGACTGGATACTGTAGGAGTAAAAAAAATTATAGACACAAACACTGTACACTGGTTGGTAAATTTGTTTCTTACAGGGGCATGGGGTAGCAATGCTGAAACTACTTTATATGCAAACTAGGATTGAACAAATAAATTAATATGTTCTGTAGAATGTCAGCAAGGTTTCTCACTATTGGAGGAAGACGTTACAAATAAGGAAAGGGGGAAGGCTAGAACGGAACCCTGGTACTAAACTGGAGCCAGCAATATCAATGTAAACTCATATTTTAAGATATACAAAGAGATAGATACAGAAATAAATATATGTGTGTAGGCAACTGTAAATACACACATTTCTTGGTCCTGTGCACTGAGAGGGACTACAAGCTTTGATACCCTAGTGCTAGATCTTTGTTGCTAAATATCTCTGTGCATGAAGGGAACAGCGTTTCTTGGAGAAATGGTTGACTCCGGGGCCAGGGCAGGTAAAATACAAGATGAGCCTGGAATATTCCATGGCTCTGGAAAGTAGAAAAGTGCAAAAGGATAGAAGCTTGTCAAAAGGAAACAGGAGCCAACCTGAAGGAGCTCCTAATGGCTAAAGCAGGAACAATTTGAGAAACAAAATAAATCATGGTCATACTTGATTATAATCTGTGATGGTTAACTTTATATGTCAACTTGGCTGGGTCATAGCGTCCAGATATTTGGTCAAACATTTTTCTGGATGTTTCTGTGAAGGTATTTTTTTGGATGAGATGAACATTTAAATTGGTAGACTTTGAGTAAAGCAGATTATCTTCCATAATGTGGATGGGTCTCGTCCAACCAGTCGAAGGCTTGAACAGAGCAAAGACTGACCTCCCCTGAGCAAGAAGGAATTCTGCAAGCTGATGGACTTGGACTTGGACTACAACTATTTCCTGGGTCTCCAGCCTGTTGGCCTCTCCTGCAGATTTTGTACTTGTACTTTCACAACGGTGTGAGCCAATTCCTTGAGATAAATCTTTCTATATATATATATGCACATGTAATAAATGGGTACAAAACAAATCTTTGTATATATGTATATGCTTCTTGTCGGTTCTGTCTCTCTGGAGAACCTTGACTAATATATAACACAAAGAATAAAACAAATATACATGAGTCCATACTGATATAAATAACTAAATAAATAAATGGAGGAGAAGGGAGAAGTATTCCTTACAAAAGAATTCCAATTAATAAATGAAGAAGGGATAAGAGAAATAGAAAATCACCATTAGAGCACCAGAGTAATAGTGTTGTGGGCAAGATCCATCCATGGATACTAAAAGAAATGCGTGAAAGAAGATATTTGTATATTTGTATAGACATTTATATAGTCTCCCTCAAAGTATATATTTATTCAATACAAAGAAAGACTAGTAACCTTAGAGTGGAAGAAGCTGGCAGACACCACCTTAACCAAGTGATAAAGATTAGCATCTCCAGTAATGAGACATATTGATATCACATAGCCACTGATATGATGTAATGAGAAGGGCACATCATCTCCGTGGAATTCTTCCACAAAACCCGTGACCTGTCTCACCATGAGAAAACACCAGACCAACTCAAATTGAGGGACATTCTGGGAAATACTTGACCAGTACTCCCCAAGAGTGTCAAGTTACTGAAAGATAAGGAGGAATCAAGGAAATGTCACAGATTGGAGGACACTGAGGAGGCAAAACAACCAAATGCAGCATGGTACCCTGGATAGAATCCTAGAATAGAAAAGGGTATTAGTGGAAAAACTGGGGCAATCATTGTTAGTATTAGTTAATAGTATTGCAGCAGTGTTAATTTTTTAGTTTTGATTATTATAACACAGTTACATAAAAGATATTAATGTTAGGGGAAGTTGGGGAGAGGACGTAGGGAATTCTCTGTACTATCTTTCACCTTTTCTGAAAGTCTAAAATTATTTCAATATAAAATGCTGAAAACTTACTCTCATATTTACAGTCCATCAGATGCCTTTAATGGAGTTATATGAATCATATGTTAAAATTTAGTACGTATGCTAGAAATTATATCATTTCAACTGTTTAAACATGTGATAACAAATTTTAGATATCAACATAAAAATGTACAAGAGGTACAAAATTTTCAAAATTCCTTTTGGAGGTATTTGAGCAAAACTCTTTGAAGTCTATTGGTTTAGGTGGCTTGTCTTAAGTTGTTTTAGCTCATCAAGCCCACTATTTCTTTACTTGGATGGTATGTTTGTTTGGGTAGCTTGGATTTGCTGTTAGAGATTATTTTGATGAGTTAATGCAATCCTAAACTACATCTGGGCCTGACTGCTGGGTCAGGCAGGTGAGATGAATGAATGAAGCTGACCAGGAATAAGAATGACAACAGTGCGAGTACATTGAGTCATGGTGACCAGCTCTACACCTCAGTGTCTGGTGGACAATAGGGCCTGTACTGGAATGCATGCATTCCATCTAACCAGGGCGACTGCTGCTCAAGGCTTGGGGGGGTCCAAAATTCTGAATTGTCAAGAGGAGCCAGAACTGTGTATATTATGTGAACTCTTCCAGACTTTAAATGACACGATGGAAAATAACTTAAAATATTTTAAAATACTGCTCAGGTCAAAAAAACCACATCTGTTTGTCTTTGTCTTTTTTCCATCTAATTTGTGTTTTTGACCCCTATTCCTTTCCCTTTCCCATACCTCCCTCGGTGGCCCATGTAGAACTGAAATGTGGATATTTTTAATATTTGTGTAATCATTTTATATGCCCACGGTTCTTAGCTTCAAGAGCAATTCCCAAAGGTAAAAATGCAATGAAACAAAACCAAACCATGGAAACTGGTTGAATTTTGATTGCAAATAATTGAATAATTTCATTCATTGATTTAAAAAAATTCAACATTCCTTTAATAATAACGATAGTAATAATAATGATAAAAGTTAATTGAGTGTTTTCTATGTGGGAAACACGATTCTGTGTGGTTTTATAGGGACCAAATCATTTAATTCTCAAAACAATTCTATGAGGTACTTCTATTATTAACTCATTCTATAGATGAGGAAACAGAGACTTAACAAGATTAAATTACTTACTAAGATCGTGGAGCTGTCTGTTTCTAGAGCCAGGCTCTTAATCATGACGCTGAATAAGACCAGAGTCCTAGAGGACAGAGCTGCCAGGTAAAATACAGAATGTCCAGTTAAATTTGAATATTTATTTACCATATTTTTATTTGCTAAATCTGGCAACTCTATGTTAGGGGTAATTCCTTGGCTTTATGTGCCCCAATTCATTTGGCAAAAGATAGAGAATGAAAGAGGACTTTCACTAAAACCAGAAAAATTATTTATATTATGCATCTGTTTCAATAAACTTTTTTCATCCTCCTCCCCATGCCTTTTCATTCTCAAAAGCTTTAAAGTACAGCAAAATAAAACTGAACAGAGCACGGTGAAATCCATTAATGGTGTTTTAGTTTCACTTTATCTGTCCTTATCTATATGAATAATTTACATCATTATAATGATTATAGCAAGGCAAGCTGTATGTATTATACTCCGAGCAATTTACAAAGCCCCATTAGGGCAGTAGAAGGTATCTTGCTTCCTAATCTAGATTCCCTGACATCTGTTAAGTGTCTTACATTTTTGAATAAATTTAGAAAATCTATGTGTTAGTGCTCCTGTTAACGAAGCAGCCAGGAAAGCCAACTCTTTAGGTCACGAGGGGTTTCTTCACATTTATGTGGAATTTACATCTTGGTCTTGGCAAGGCACCAAGGAAAACAAGACTGGGTTCCAAGTACAAGGGGAGACAAGCCTGGGTTCCAGGAGACACAGGGAGGGAATGAGAGTGTGTCGGATGAGGGCTGGGGAGGAGCAAAGAAAGCAGGGACATCTGGGAGACGTTCCTTGGGAAGGAGAAAGGCAGAGCCCTCTCCAACCCCTTCAATATACGCCAGGGAGCAGCTGTTTGAGTGGCGCTGTTGCTTGTGTTTGCCAGGCTGACTTGGATTCCAAGCTCTTTTCTCTTTCTGGTGTTAATTTTACTTGCCATGTCATAATTCTAATTTTTCTCCTCTCCCCTCTTTCTTTTTCCTTTGGAACTGATCACTTGTTCACTGCTTGTATCGCCAGGAGATTTCCCTGCAGTTATTGTGGGAGACAGTGATTGGGAAGGGAGGATGGGCACGGGATTTCACAACTTAGTCGTTTAACCAGAGTTCTGTGATATTTTTATCCTTAGCATAACTTATTCCGGCTACGGTATTTGGAAGCAAATGTCTCCATTTTTTTTTTTAGGTTCAAGTTTCAAGTGAGACTATATAGAGCTTCCCCCTTGCAAGTCTCATAAGTAAACCAAAAGCATTTCCTATTGAATTTGAAAGCCAAAATGGTTTGCTAAAGGGCCAATGCTAGGCAAAATTCAGAAGCTGAAAAAGTGATTGGGGCTCCCTTTTGCCCTCCCATGTAGCCACCCATTCTCATGGCGCTTCTCTGAACTCGAATACAAAGGCCTGATTTTCTCATCTACATTCTGTTTTTTCACCAAGGTACTCTATCCAGGTCTTCCCCTTTTTCTTTTACCTGTCAATTCATTTGTTCATTCAGTTGTTTATTAGTTCATTTTGCAGGTAATTATTGAGTATCTACCACATTCTTGGCTGTTCTAAGTGCTGAGGCACAGCACAGCAGCGAATAAAGCAATGTCCTTGGTTCCATGTGTGGAGGGGTAGGAGACAAAAAATGTATAAGTAATATAATGTCAATGTACATGTATATAATGTAAACATATAAGTACATGTGTATTTAAATATAAAAGCATAAACATATAATGTCAGTTAGAAATAAACACCATTAAGAAAATTTAGTCAAGGTTAAAAGAGAGAAGCTCTGTTATTAACAGTGGTCAGGAAAGGTCTCTTTGATGAGGTGATGTTTGAGCAGCAAACGAGTAAGCCAGGCTGTTATCTGGGAGTGGAGAGTTCTGGGCAGAGGAAACAGCAAGAGGCAAGACCTTGAGGTTGAAACAGCAAGAAAGCCAGCATCGGAGGAGGCGAGGTCCAAGTGGTAGCCAGGGGACAGTTTATTCAGGACCCTACAAAGACTTTGGGACCCTTTTGGTGTGAAAGAGGCCATTGGAGGGTTTTGGATGCAGGCAGACAACAAGGTGAGACTGATATTGGGTAACACTATTCAATACCACTTCCCAAACCCACCAAATTTTTTTATGCATCTGTGGCTTTGTGTACACTATTTCTTCTGCCCTCTAATGTTCTCCCTCAACCCACCTCTATGCCCCGTTGTATTTTGCACATACATCTGTTGTACCACTTTATAGTATGCTCTAATTATTTATTAGGAGACTACCTCTTTCAATTGTGAAGTTGCGGATAAGACCCTGGTGTCCTAATGCATTATCCACAGAAGTTAGAACAATACGTGTAGCCCATTTCTTATCAAACTGTTGATTGGATGACTAAATGACATTGTGTTTCAGCTTCTTGTTTCACTATGAAATTAAGTCTTGTATTAGAAAGTCCCTTTACCTCTGAGGATTGGCTTAATGGTATACCACATGAACTTAGCTTTTGTTTATTTTTCTGGTAAACAGAGTTTAAAAGCTAGCTAGAGTCAATAGCATGTTTTATTATGTATTATTCTCTAAGGTAAAAAACCTTTTTCTTGAAACTATGTACAGTTCTTTTAATGGGCAATTTTTGCTTGTATTAATCCAGAGCTATTAAGATACAAGCCTGTTGCAATGGTATCATTCCTATCTCATTATTTTCTTCTTAAAACATGTCAGTGTGCCAGGTACTGTGTGTTAGTACTCAACCACAGCCCCTCTCTTCCATGCGTTCTTCCATTTCCAACAAGACTGGAAGTACTTTCCTAGAATCCGTTGAGGGCTGGGTTTCGGATACGTTTTGCCAGTAGGAGGAATGGAAGCAAAATTAGAAGGCAGGAGGAAGGGAGGCATTCTTCAGCTTCTGGCTCCGGTTCTTCAGGTTCCTCAGTGGTGGCCTTGGATCCAGCGGAGTTAACACAGGGATCCCAGGTGAAGGTAGCAGGGACAACTTCTCTGCTGTGGTGGCTGAGTCTCCAGCGGGGTCAGGGATGAGTCTAGGCTCCTGGCTCTGGCCTTGCGGTGGAAGCAGCTTCCTGGTCTTTGGGTAACATTCTTTCTTTTTTGCTCAGCTAGCCCTTCTAACACGTTTACTACCAATTCCCTGGATTAAATCTCCCTTTGATGGAAATACCTAGGTATTTTATATACCTGAGAGGTATTTGTTTTCCTCATTCGCTACTGACTGGTAAGAAAAGGAGTAGACTGCATTTCTGCATTCATGTATATTGACCAAAACCTAGCCTGGAAGTCACATTCTTCTCCTTACTCTACTTTCTAAGTACATCCTTCTGTCTAGTGTCATTCAAAAGGATGCATTTTCAAGCTAAACAACATTCCTGCTATTTCCAGGATGTTTTTTTGCTTATAAGGGGACAAAATTTCCTCTTGCTCCACAGAGCCCAGCATGGTGCTGAGTTAGAATCACATGTCCAAAAATAGACTTATTGAGTTGAAGTTAGATTAAAATACAAACGAAACTAGAATCCACAAAGCTAATACAATATACGTGAATACTCAGAAGCGTGTCTTCATGATCAATACAGAAAGTTGGGGGCCTGAGAAAGAGTGGTGGTAACTTTGACCTTCCCTGCTTTAGTGTTATCTGTTGTGTATGGAAGGACAGAAAATGATGTGGAGACTTTCCCTGTCTCATTCATATAAATGTTCCACTTCAGTAGCTGAGTGACTACCCAGCCAGCTCCGTGACCACGGAGCCTGAAGTGACCCACCACCTCTTCTATGAGTGCAGTTCTGATGATGAAACCACAGGGGGTGAGTGGGTGGGTGTAGAACACAAGGAGGATCTGAGTTCTGTGGGAAATACTCAGTTACTTTGGCAATGTGCAAATGCTACTTGCCTTATTACTGTGGAAATGATAAAGCAGGAGGTAGTGAAGCAAGTATATTTCCAGGCCAAGCAGACTGTATATGTAATAGGACACAGAGTTAAGAGAGAGAGAGAGAGGTGGTAAAAGCCTTGAACATAATGAAAAGGAGTTTGGACTTGATATTACTGGAAAGTATTTGCTATGTGGCTGAGAGAGGGGATTTTAAATGAGGCTCACCGACCCTGGGTTCCGCCCATGTGGGTTTTCTTCTTTTCCTTTTCCTTTTCTCTTCTTTACTTTTCTTTTGCTTTATTTTTCCTTTTTCCTTTCTTTTTAAAGTAAATAATCCAAATAGATAACATGTATCCACCAGGAGGACATAACTAGCAAGTAATTTGAGGAATTTAATGTAAATATGAAAAAACTAAATTCAGATGTCAAAAACAGGGCCCTTTCAAAAAAAGTTGGGGAGCCAGGCTTGCCGAATTCAACCAAGAGTTTCAAGTTATAATGTCCAATTTCCTTCTCCTCATTCTCTGGAGACTGTGTACTGTGAACTTTGCAAATGAGTTACCATCTGATTTGATGGAAAAGTGATTATCACTGTAACTTTTCTTCTTATCTTTAACCAGTGATAATTTATGGGATATTTGGGAGTAGGAAAAGAGAATATAGTCTCAGAAAGGGATTAGGGCAGTGTTAAACAGGAATGGAAGGGTGGATATCAGAGACAGTGGAAGAAAAGAATCAAAAAGCCTAATCTACATGTTTTGGAGAGAGTAATGGGAGGAGTCAAAGATGAGCCTAAAGATTCGAACCTAAGAGCCTGGGTTTGTTAAAGGAGGTGGGGTCTAGACTTGTAAGGATGTAGGAAGCAGGACTGGGACTAAGTGCTTTAAATGCCATGCTATTTTACAAGTTTGTAATGAATTTTAGCAATTCTGTCTCTTATAATGGCTCAATCTCCTATTGGATTGGTTAGTCATGATCTCTTGTGCTTTATTCAAGCTCACCCTTCTTCACTTCATCTCAGGAGTCTGCCGCACACAGTTTTAGGGAGGTTTTCCACGTGCCAAAGCTCAAAGCAAGGACAATAGGTTTTATGAAATTCAGAAAGGCATAATAAGGAGGATTTACTTCAAAAGAGTAGAAAAGTCTGCTGAAACGCTGAGAGATTTTCTCCTAGTGTATGAATCTCTATAACCTCTAATTTCAAGGTTTAGCAATTCTAATGTTAACAAATTACAGTTCTAAGCAGGGAGGCAACAGCAGGCTTGTATTAGAGTGGAAAATTTGGTTTTAAGATGAAGGCATTACCGATAATGACAAGATGAGCACTGAAACGTTTAAACATGAATCTTTTTAATCTTGGTGTGGAAAGCTAGGCAAAATCCCAACAAACAAACTAGTTGTTGCTTTCTATATCTTTTTGTTGACATAGAAGAATGCAGATCTGCATTCTATCTAGATCCAATTGTTACAGATTCTGTGAGAAAAGATGACCTATCTTTTTTTACATTTTTGGGTCTCATTTGTTTAGCTCATGGCAGGATTCTATTTTAATTTCTTTTTCTCTTGTAAACTCCTTTGGCGCACTCTGGTTAATCTCTCTCTAGCATAATTTTTGATTAATTTGAGGCTTTAAGTCGTAGGAAAGTGATTATTAAAACCTGTGATTCATTTTGAGTGGTAGTAGAATTTATAAGATATCAGTAATTGGGATTGACTTTCTCAAGTTAGAAAGGGAAAGAAAAGGAGAAGTTTGTTCTGAAACAATAAAAGCCTGATTGTAGAATATATATATATATGCATATATATTTTTTTAAGGTTTTATTTTTCCTTTTTCTCCCCAAAAATCCCCTCGGTACACAGTTGTATATTTTTATTTTTATTTTTTATTTTTATTTTTTTAAAGATTTTATTTCTTCCTTTTTCTCCCCAAAGCCCCCCGGTACATAGTTGTGTATTCTTCGTTGTGGGTTCTTCTAGTTGTGGCATGTGGGACGCTGCCTCAGCGTGGTCTGATGAGCAGTGCCATGTCCGCGCCCAGGATTCGAACTAACGAAACACTGGGCCGCCTGCTGCGGAGTGCGCGAACTTAACCACTCGGCCACGGGGCCAGCCCCCACAGTTGTATATTTTTAGTTGTGGATCCTTCTAGTTGTGGCATGTGGGATGCTGCCTCAGCATGGATTGATGAGCGGTGACTTGTCTGCGCCCAGGATCCGAACCTGCTAAACCCAGGGCTGCCGAAGCGGGACATGCGAATTTAATCGCTTGGCCACGGGGCCGGCCCCTGTAGAATATAGTTTTAAGAAATGTTGTTGTTATTCTTTTCCATATATAATGATATTTGCATATAAATGTTTAAAAGAGAGCCCCTTTAGGAATTTTGCTACAGAATTAGTAGCCAGCATTGATTTACAATTTCGATTTATTATCATTATTTGTGTGACCACTGCAAGCCAGGGATATGTTTTGTATGTAAGTCATGGACTCTAATATGCATGAAAGAGTTTGTTCTCTTAGTTACACGAAGTGCTAATTTATTACACCATTAATGTACACATTTCCAGTATCCTATGACCGACTTTTGGAAAGAGGATCCCACGTATCTAGCCATCACCAAGTAAGCACGACGACAAGTTTTCATCGTTCTCCTCAACTCATCCTTCATTTTTTGAGGATTCATTGTTTAAAATTTTTAATTAGTAATACTCTATGTATTCTCTTATATAATCAAACCACCACAAAAGTGCTTTGGTAGGCAGTGAATTTTGATGTTGCAGTGGTTTGTTTGTTTGATCAGTTTATTTACCAAAGAAGCTGTCAGTGAAATCTGGAGAATATATATATTCATATTATATAGAATATACATACATCTCTCTCTCTCCATTTAGAATTGCTATTCATATTTAGATATCTGATCTATTTACAGTTTATCCTGGTGTATGATGTTAAGAATGTAATTCAATTTTATCCTTCCATTTCACTATGCAGTTGTCCTACACTTAAAAGTACCCCCCCCTCCTGATTTCAGACGATGTATTTATCATACACTGAGATTTCATATTCCTTTTAGTCTATAGCTAGAAATGCTACATTGTTTCATTAGTCTATTTGTGCACCAATACCACGCTGTTTATTTAAAGAGGCTTCATAATATATTTCAAAATTTGATCTAGTCACCCCTCCTCCATATTGCTTTTTTTGAAACACTTTTCTGACTTTCCTTTTTAATCATTTTTATAAATAAACTAACTAATCAACTTGTAGCTTAAGAAAAACATAACGCTATTTTATTAAGATTGTTTTAAGTTTATAAATTCCCGTAGGGATAATTGACATCTTTATGACGTTGAGTATTCTAAGCCGACAATCTGATGTGACGTTCCATTCATCCAAGTCTACTTTTCATGTTTTTTCAGGAATGCTTTATAGTTTTTACTCATATAAGTTTTGCACTTCTCTTTTTAAGTTGATATTTAGGTATTTTATTTTTTGCAAAGTAAATATTGTCTACTCTTCCATTATTTTTTCTAACTAAATATTTTTGTCTACATAAAGACTGTGCATTTCTGTGTTTTAGTTTTATATTCTGCTAGTTTATTAATTTCTTTAGTAGTTTTTAGTGGTCCTTTACCATGTTTTGGATTTTCCAGATATTTAACTATATCACCTGAAAACAGAGATATTTTTTGTTTCCTCCTTTCTAATTTTATGATTTTATTTACTACCTCTAATCTGATTGTGCTAACTATTACCTCCAACCCATAGTTAAAGTGTAGTAAAGATAGTGGATCATGTCTTATTTGAAATTTTATCATGAAATCCTCTAGTAATTATCCGTTATATAAAGATGTTGGCATTGGGGCTGAGGAATGCGAGTGTGTGTGTGTGTGTGTGTGTGTGTGTGTGTGTGTATTTTTAGAGGAAGTATCATCAACTCCTGTTTTATTGAGTTTTTAAAATGGAGGTTAAGTTTTGTCAAATTTTTATTAAAAATCATGATTTTCTCCTTACTTCTTTTACTATAGAGCATATGTTAATGGATTCCCAGCACTGAATTACCTCAGATTCCTGTAACAAACTCAAATTGGTCATGATACATGTTTTTTAATGTGCTTTTTAACTCTTTCTGATAATCATTTATTGAAGATTTTGTGCCAATTTTCTAAGAGGAGATGTCTATAATTTTTGTGCAAATTTTAATATATTTTGACTTGAGTATTAATCAGCTTCATAACAAGAATGTGTAAGTCTTCTTTTTTTCCTGACGTTTAGAATAATTTGACTAGCTTTAGGATAATTTGAACTTAAAAATCCAATAAAATTCCCTTGTGAAGCTGGTAGACCTGCTACATTTTAGCCTGAGAGTTATTTTACAATTTTCTCTAATCCTTTTATGTTAAATGGTCTGTTTAAACCTTTTATCCCAATTGAGGCCAATTTTGCTAAATTTTATTCTCCTAGAAGATTACTAATGTCTACTAGAATTTCAAATTTAGTTCCATAAAATTATGTGAAGTTACCTAGTCGTTTTGATATCCTTTTTTTCTTGATCATATTTTCAATGTATCTTTACTTTTAAAATTCATATTAAACTAATATTTTATAGTTTCAGTATTGAAGTCTTGCATGGTGTCGAAATGTTTTATGACTTTTTTCTGATTCTCTCTCACGGCTGGCTTACTTGCTTACACGTTTGATAATTTACTGTCTTGAACTCAAACTTTGCTGAACTTAATCTGAGAGGCATGAACTAAAAACATTCCCCCCAGAAAATATTTTCTACTGCTAGGATTCAGAGGGCGCCATCAATCTGGGACTAAGTGGTAGACAAAGAAATGCAGCATCCAGATCCTCCCATTGAAAACAAGCTTGTGCGCCACTGCATAGAATGTGCTAAACAGACAACCTTCAGCTCTTGGCTGATTCGGTTCTGCTCAGCTGTAAGATGCCACCGCACCTAACACTATGAAGCAGGTATAATGGCCTGGCTCTTATGGCCAACGCAGGATGCTCTGACAGGCCAGGCTCACTCCGGATCGCTCTGCTATTGCTGGCTTTGTTGCACCTGCATCACTAGCCATCTTCTCCTCTGCCCAATCCTGTTCCCTCTTACTTCCCTGCACAGACATTGAACTCTAATACTCAATTCCCTCAATATCTTACCTCAGCCCTGCTTCTGAAGAGCCCCACCTGCAACAGACCACTTTAATTCAATTTATTGGCATAGATTTTTCATGATCTTGCAAAGAATTTCCCAGGCCCAAATGTAGGTGGGTCTAGGGTTAGAAATACCAAGAGGAGATTATTTTTATTACATTTTTCCCCCGACTCAGAGCTATGGTGGACATAGAGAGGTTTCATTTGAAGTTCCCTTTGAGATTTTGCCTCAAGTAAGCAGATTTTCTTCTATCTTATATTTTGATGGAAAGTATGGCTCTTCATGGGAGTCTTACTTTATTTCTCTTGCTCCCGACTCTGTAGAGACCCAAGGCCCAAGTCAATGGCTCCCATACACACTAATATTTAATGCCCCCAAACTCTGGGGTCCTGGATCTTCAGTTCCCATTTGGCTGAATTTAATCTTGGGAATTTTAAGCAGCCTAAGGGAGAATGCTTCTCTCCATAAAGGATTTACATTTTGCTCTGCCAGATGCATGGAGGAACTGCCAGTCAGGAGCACCTTAAATGGAATTCCAGCTTGAGATGTTGGGGCCTCACTGGAAATGTGAATGTGGGCTTGTGGTAATGAAGTCTCAGGAGGCAGTTCCTCTACCCAACCCGTTTTACCAGCCAAAGCTGAGATGGATAAGTTTGCTTACCTGCTCTCTCTGGTGTTTATGTTTGCTTGACTTTTAACTTTACCCATTGAGAGTGTTGACTTTTGGAGGCACCGTGTTTGTCGGGTCTTTGATCCAACTTCCTATGTGATGAGAGGACTTGGTTTGTCTTCTAACTTCCTTACGTTTCATTAAAACTAAGATTTCTAGGGCTGACCCCTGTCCTCAGAGAAATCGCCAGTGTTAACACATACCCAACTGTTTAGATTTGTGCTTTTTTGTAGTTTTGGGTCTCTGAATATCCTTGACCTTCTCCTTTTTTTCCCTAATATTTTTAGCTGTTTTCAACGGGGAGGTTTTTTTCTGGACTTCTAGTCTTCCTTGTTATGAGGAATAGAAGTAACTGTCTTAGTTTTGAGCTAATTTAAACTGAGTCATGAGCTGTGAAAAGAAGGCATCAAAGGAAGTAAATTCTAAAAGATGCAGATAGAGATTTGAAACTATACTGATACTAAGGCCATCTTTTGTTGTTGGAGCAGTCTTGCCTAATCAGCTGTGCCAAAGGGCATTCAAGGAGAAAAGCACTGGCCTTTATCCAAAAGAATAGCTATGCAAATGAAGTTCTGAGAAAAATATTGGAATTTTTTTAAGGAAAATGAGAAGAATAATTACCCACAACTTTGAGATGTGGTCCATCTTCAGAAGCTGCTGCTCCTACCATTGACAACATCATCATCCTGGCATTGATGAGTGAGGGAAGGTAAAGGCCAGATTAGAAGACAGCTGATTAGGAGACAATATCATCTTTCAGATGACAAATTCATAGCTCAGAGAAGCTAGATGGTTGGCATTTGATCACAAAGGATTGCGGTGCTATCTTTGTGGCTGCTTTGCTCTAACCAGCAAACCTAGGAATAAGACAGGTTAAAAAAAAACAGAATTCTTTTTTCAGTCTATTTTTTTCTTTTAGGACAACAGGGCCAGTGGATTTCAAGTTATTATCATGAATTATTAACATGAAAGGTTTAACAGTAATCAAAGTGGTAGCTATCACACGTAGTGCTTGTAGTTGAGCGACTAGTGTGTACAAAACGATGAGCACTTTATGTTGTGTATGTTGTACTGATTTATATTATCTCCAAACACAAGGACAGCGGCAGTTAGACAGAGTTTACTTCAAGAGATTTATGTTATAAGGACAACTAATATTTCTTATGTTTTGCCAATATTCTTGCTCCTACGATTCCATTCTGGGTAAACTCTGGGTTAGTGATGAAAGCCAGTCTTGGCTTTGCTCTTTTTCACTTTTTCCAATGCTATCCTGCTCCTCACTCTTCTTCCCATATGTCTCAGCAAATGCTGTAATAGGGTTGATGGGCGATGTGTATGTGAAATCTTGCCTAAAATGAAAGTCTAAAATATATTCCGAAAAAAGCAACAGTAACAACACTTTGAGCGTAGCAAAGGTGACAGATGTTGCTAGGAGGAGGGCCATATTTTTCATGGCTACAGAGCACCTTTCTCTGGGGCCAACATTATGTTCCTTCCCAACACACCATGTGCCAATGACTCCAAATGCTCCTTCTGTGACAGAATAATAGAAGCAGTGATCCTTGAGGCTGTAATCATTCTTGCTGTAATTGCTCTTGTTATGGTACACTCAGTTCCATCTACAATGTTTTCCTTCCTGACGGGAAAGAGCTTTCACGGTCATGTAGAGGTTCTGCTCTGAGCTTCTTCCAGAGTCTTGTGTTTACATGCCAAGTCCCTAATCTCCCATTCCAAGATTTCTGGGCTGAACAGGGAAGGAACTGGGTGATACAGGTCCTGAATTGGCCTTGACACAAAACCTCTGAATTGGATCAATGTCCATTGTAGTTGCCTTTCTCTAAGAAGAAGAGGGCATTTCTGATTCATTCAGAATCATTTTTCCAGTCTCACTGATTTTATTGAAAGGATTCAAATTCCCTTCTTTTTTATTTTTCTGCTTATTTCCCATAAACTTTTATTTTTTATAGGAAAGCTGTATTTCAGACTCCATCCGTCTGGCCATACACACCAGGTGTCCCTTTATAATGCACCCTGGAGAGATCTGCCTTGCAGGACAAGGCTTGTTGCCCTCAGGATCTGCTCTCACCTTCCCTCTGGCCACCACACCAGTAGCTAAGCCCACCAAGAAAAGTAGAGTCCTCTGGGCATTCCAAGAAACATACTCCATTGTGAGTTTTGGAGACTTACAGAATAGATCCATTCTGGCAAGCCCACTGTCCTGAGCCTTTGATCCCTTTCCACACTCTGCCTGGGCAGTTCTGGCGTTGCTATTCATTTGATGGGAGCTAACATTTTCCCAAGCATCTCAGAGCCTTCCCAGCAGTGCTTCAGGACTGGGGATCCTGCCAGAACATTAGATTCTGTCTGACAAGAGAGTTCTCCCATATTGATAAACTCTGCCTTATCCAGCTTTACATTTTGACATTCTTGTTCCAGCACCATTAGCATCCCTCCCAGGCATCCATTCTTGGTTCTGGCTGGTAGAACCCATGGCTTATAGCTCCTTCAGAGTAAAATCTGAGGGAGGGAAGCCGTATAGAGAAGAGGAAGAAGCTATGGAAGAATTCAATCCCTGGAAGTTTCAGGAAGAGTCTACTTTCATCATAATACAACGAGGAATTCTGGAATGTAAATTGTGCCACAAACACTGTCCCACCTTTAGACAAGGGAGTATGGCTTTTGTACTTCCATCCAATCAATTATTGGCCATTGGAAATGGGGCAAATGGCAACAGGATAGCTTCAATCATCCGTGGGCACTCGTCCAGAGAAGCTTGGAGGTGTTAGCCGAAGCACCTCATAGGAACTAGGGTTTGGGCACATCAACTAAACCAGTAAAGGGGATGGCAGGGGATCTGAGTGGGCCACCAAGACAGTCTGTTGCACCATTTATTAAAATGTTTCTGATATGTTAATGCCCATGATATGATAATTTCCAAATCTTCGCTAGTATTTCAATCAGAATGTATTATTCTCTTCCCTCCACGTTTACAACATGTTGCTTGAACCCCTATTTTTAATTGATTTGCAGTTTTTGAGTTACAGTTAGTTGTTTATGTAGCTCTATCCTACTCCAATTGAAAATTCCTTGGGAGCAGTCAGTCATTCTCCACCTCACAGAGTGAGCTTATACATAATATTTAATAATTTTTTCAAATGTGTTTGACAATATGCGTCAGAAATGGCAAGACAAAGCTTATAGCAATTCCTTTTGAAAAGAAAAGTTATTGTCAATTTATCTTTTAGGTCAATCTGAATCTTCTTATGTTGTGTTTGCTTAGTGGTACGCATGTCAGCAAAGGTTTCAGGGAGCCTTGGAATAAAATGGTTGTATACCCAGCCTGAGCAAACTCAAAAGAGTTTCTTTCCTTTGTAACTGAAGATAGTCAATGATGGTATCCTTGGAAAAGCTGTGGTCATGTTCTCAGAGGAAATCCTTGAATAGGGATTAATTAAAATAAATGTGGAGGTAAAGTTTACTAAGTAAACTTTAGAGATACCTAGAGAAAAACTAAATGTACCTAGTGAATTTTCCTCTCTAGTTTGGTAGAAGAGGACTGTCTGCCACCCAAATAATAGTGGTGGAGTAGAAAACGAATAAACAAAAACAATGCCTTGTCAAGAAAGCATCAAAAGTGAAAGAAGCCTTTTAAACTGTTAAAGGCAGATGGGGATAACATGAATTAAACTGATTCTCTTTGTAATAGGAGCCTTCTTTAAGGCATGAGCTGAACACTTTCACTAGTTTATTTTTTTTCATAGTTGGTTGCTTTTGCAATCTGGTTAAAAATTACCCTTTGTACAAATTTTCTCTGATGCTTTATCTATCCATCTTTCATACTAAGATACTGAGATACAGAGTTAGTTGGTAACTTACCAAAAATACTGAAAAGTAGAACTATTATTAGGGCCCTAGACTCCATAGGAGAGCCCATTCCTTGTTTGCTGTCTCCTTGATGGGACTCCATAACTTGCCACAATTCTTCAGTCGGTCTTTGAGTCTTTAAGAAATTGGTTTGAAATTGGATCTTCCCTTGAACATGAAGAAGAAACCAAAAGAAGGGCCTATCTACTATATGTTTTGTGCCAAAATCTGTGCACTTATTCAGCGTACAATCAATATTTGTTGAATGAATAAATATTCTTTTTACTTTTATAACAATATTAATTTTACACATGGTTACCATATTGATTAACATTTTGTCTCTGTATGTTATTGAAATTCCTAATTTAAATAATTTAAAATAGAGAGATATTAAGATATGGGGATTATCAAAGATTGGAATAGATTTGCTTAAGCGTACTATGATTTAGCTGAGTGTGTTTGAAAAGCTTTTTATAGGCTTATGAATATTTTTCCAGTATAGACTAAGTTGGGGGTATCTGTTAATAAGAATTCAGAAAACAAAAGGGAAATGTTTAGACAGAATTCACCTTTTGTCATATTTAGATTTTAAATTAATGTTTGTTGTATTCTCAGATCTGATATAGCCTGAAAACTCTCAGGTTAATTCCTTGACTCTTGTCTATCAAAGTCCTCGAACACCAGCTTCCTCCTCTTTAGAGAGCCCTGCTTCCCCCACATTGTCCACATGAGGTGAACTTGTAGCTCTAGGACAGAACTAAACTTCCCTATGTTGTGAATAATTGGAGGAAGCAAATGATATGCAATTGAGGCAAGCTTCCTGTATTTCTCTTTTCTTGGGACAAGTTTATCATGGCATAATCATTTTCAATCCCTCCCTAGCACTTCCCCCATTTTATAAGGAGGTATCTTCTTCCAGCTTCCATTTATTCTATGATTACCTTGTAAACATAAGATGATCCAATATATTTACACACACATTTATAATCTTCATAATAACCTGGAAAGTTTTGTGTTAGTGCCCCATTTTATAGGTGAGAAAATGAAGTTTAAAGAAACTTACAAGCAAGAGGCAAAAGTAGAACTGGGATTTTTGTTTTACAATAAAACCATGTTCTTCCCAGTATCCCACACAAGCATACTAGATCCTAAATGATGAGTTTATGATTGTTTGGTCATACAGCCTCCCCCACCATCCAGGTTTAGAATAGTCCTGTTTATCCCTTTACATTAGTCACTAGGAGAAGGTTCTTTCCTATATGGGTTCTGTTACCACAGAAAATTAAGGTTCTCTTGCCCAATGCGTGTAGATGGCCAATTAATTATGGCATCAGTCTTTTGGAAAAGAGATTAGCTTTATTCTATGAGGTCCACCTTCAGGGAGACAAGGGGCATGAGCCCTTAGATCTGTCTTTCCAAATCAGGATTTGGGGTTAAATTTAAGAAGTTAGTGAGAATAGGCTGAGATGCAGAAATGCTGGTGGGACAGGTTTTGTTTGGGGGGCTTCAAGTGTTTATGGTAAGGTCTTAAACTTTTACAAAAAGGTTCTAAACATTTATGATGAGGTGAGGAAGGAATTTTAACATCAGATCTTCCTGAATCGGGGACCCCTCTCTTCTGATACGAGTGTGACTTTCAAGTTCCTGTCATGTCCCAGTCCTTTAGTTCCATGGTGGGGGTGGGGGATAGATTTTTGGTTCCATGGTTATTTCAGGTCAAGATTTCTTCTTCTGTGTATGCTCTGGCTATGTGACTTTGCACACTTTCTGAAAGACAATTCTTAGTCACTCTGCTGTTAAGAGATGGGGTCAGTTGAGGGGCCCACAGTTACAGCTCTAGGTTCAATCACATTTGGCTCTTATGCTCATTCTCCTTAATTAAAAAATAATTTTTTTTAACTGGTGGTTCCACCACCTCAAAGAGACATATATTCTAGAGTAGGGTCAGCTTTGGGTTTCAGATTCTCAGCAGCAAATCCTTCTCCCAACACTCAGGGGAATTTTAGGTTCATAAGTCACGTGAACTTCAATTTTCAACCCAACAATTAGGCAGCACTTTGTCTCTAGCAGCACTGGAGCGGAGCAGGCCTCTCTTCTTCCCCTTCCTCCCACCATGGGGGTAGCCCTGCACACCTTACAGCAAGAGGGCAGAGAACTTATGTTCTCTGGAAGGAGGTACTTCCAAAAGGAAGAAGGGTGGAGCAGAGTCAAACATGGGTTGTTCTTCCAAATTTACATTTATGTAAACCATTTAACTTCACAGGGGTAGAGTGAGTTAAGGCACAGAGAGGGGCCAGGAGTTACTCTAATTGAGCTTCCTTATCTCATGGAGAGAGGAGAAGAAGGTTTTCTACAATAAGAGGGTTAACATAAGAATAGCTGTCTATAATCTCAAGCATCCTTCTGAGACCAGCACCTCCTTTCTGCCCAGCTCACTCCCTTTGCTTCCTGTTCCCCAGCTCCACACTTTCCCATCTCCATCTCTCTCGGCCATGTCATCCGAGCTATGATTTTAAAACTAATCCTGATGTGCATTCTACATGGTTCATCAAGAGTTCCCAATGAGGTTAAACCTCAGTTGCCATAGCAGTCACCAGCTCTATAATGCCTACTTTAGTAGTTTTTTTCCTCTGCTCTGTCTTACTCTCTTCACTTCTTCACTCTGGATTCCTGGCATCACTTCCCAAATAAAAAGTACCCAAGTATTTGTCTCAAACTCTGCTTTCAGAGGAACTCAAAGTAATTAGCAATGATGGTGATGATACTCATAACATGATGATGTAGTATACTCATGAAGTAAAATCACAGTTTAAAGAAGTGAAAAATCTGGGAGGCTTGATGGAGTTGGAGAAAACTTAGTGAAAACAAAAATGAAAAACTTGACATAGGACTGAAACCCTGGAGTAATTTAGACAGAAAAATAAAGGTGGGGGTGTATATTATAGGTAAGATAGCACGAACAAAAGTAGGGAAACTGGAGGTGGGTAATTCTTTCCTTAGTTTGTATATAGATACCCTTTATTTACAGAACAATGCATACCCTTATATTGGAAAGTGCCACAAAAATCCAAGTCATTCTAGCAGGCAAGAAATTAAATGGATCCATAAGTACCATTTGCATACAAATACTTCATCAAAAAGTATGACCAAAATCTCAGCAAAAGCCATCTGACCACTGAGCTTAACCAATTTTCCCACCTAAAAATCCTTAGCTCCCTCTCTTCCAGAACAATTTAGAACACTTTAGAGTGTTACAGGAGCCTGTCTTGATTTAGCTCCTGTCTTCCATTGGCTTCCACCTAGCCATTCTCATTCACCTGATTCCAAAATGGCCACCATTACTAATTTTCCAGGTAGATCTTTGTGCAAGGAATCTTCTCTTTCCACCTGTTTTTCCTATTAATCTCTGCTTATCATTCTGAACTTAGTTTGGAGATCATTTGATATGTGAAACTTTCCTTGACTTGTCCTTGGTTCACCTCTTCCTTGGGCTGGGTGCAATTTTCACAGGATTCTCATAGCATCCATGTTACTTCTATAAGAGCTATCCTCACACTATATTGCACTATATTGTAATTATCTCCTTAATTGATTGTCTTCCCAACATTTTTAAGCACAGGGACTGCATCTTATTCATTTTAAAATTTCTTTTTAGCATCTTATGTGCCTAAGCAAAATGCTCAGTTTTTACACTGTGTTTAATGAATGTCCTTTGAATAGAGGCATTAATTAATAAATAAAAACATGAATTGTTTCTTTTGCTAAAAGTGTACAGCATCTGGTTTGGGATAAGAAAGTAGAATTAAGAAGCTGGTGAGTATACCCTCTTTATATTTCTGGTGGATATTTGAATATTTATTCTCTTCCTTTCACAAAGTGATGTGAGAGGACAAATAAATTAGCATTTTAAAGAACTTGGGCTTCTAAAACAAAGGTCTAGCTTAAGTGTTTACTATTCATTAAAAACTAATCTGTTAAACCTAAGTTATGGATGAAAGCAGACAGTCTAGAAGGATTTCAAGCCTAAGGAAGGGTTAATCAAGCCAAAGATCATAAACGTGGCATTTCTCAGAGCCTAAGAAGTTTAAAGGAAAGTAGTCACTCATCTTTGACTTTCAGACACTGAGGCATAATCAACAGAATACCAAGCAGTTGTGGAACTTTAATGGTTCTATAGGGAAATTGTTGAGAAGGATTAAAGTTTCTAGATTCAAAGACATTTTCCATCAGACCACTTTCAGGTTGCCATTCCAAATGTACCTGTGGACCTTAAAGCTTTGGGGGCCATCATGGTGATAGTCTACAGCAAAAGTCTTCACTACCTTCTTAAAATTCTAGTGCAATTGTCATCAACACCATTTCTGTATTTTGTTTACTATGCTGCTGATAATGGCAACATTTTCGTGACAGGAAAGTTTGATATCTTTGTTAAAGATTTTAACTAGATGTGGACACATTGATTTCACTGCTAAATCTATTCTCTTGTTTCTATCCTACTAGCATTTTAAAAAATCTGGCAATATATGTTCACAGATAGCCTTAATAAGCCTAATAGTATGTTCCCAACTCACAAAAACTCATTGCAAACTAAATTAATCAGTGATACAAATATAAAGAACATTTTTACTCTCATTTCTTTTGACTTTAGTAGTGTTTGGTTAACAAAAATATTTTAAATATTTGTTTATTTAGAGATATCAAATTTTTTAAAGCATACTTGAGGTTTAGATAACTGTTACATGCAACTATTTATCACTTTGTAGAAAGTAAGGTGAAATTAAGGAAGAAAACCTTCCGTCTTTAAAAATGTATTTAGTTTGAACAGATTTTACTTTTTAAAAAAATGTGATATTATGAAAGTTTTATTCTCTTAACAAACAGTATTCATTTGACAACTATTTATTGTGTGTAAATATTTATTATGCGTGAGACATAGCCCCTGCTTTATAGGAAGTCATAGTGGAGCAAGAGAAAGACACTGGAGGATAACTGCATTATAACTTAATTAAGGCTGTAGGAAAGCATGTGCAGAGAACTATGGAAGCACAGAGGGGATTCCTCTTCATGCTGCCTGGGAAGATATGTGTAGGCTTCAAAGAACCACGTCAGTTAAGAGAATAAGAAAATTTTCAGGCAGAGACAGAGAAGGACCTTCCAGACTGAGGAAACATGAACAAAGGCGTGGAGGTGTGGGAGGATCTGGTTTGGAGGCAACAATGTGGCTAGGATATATATAATGCAAATAGTACAGTAGAGAGATGGAATTGCAAGGAAAGGATGGGTCAGAACCAAGCTATTTTTGTAACCCTTGCATAGCAATTTGGATCTCATCCTCTAGTTAATAGGAAGTTTTGAAAGTTTTTATGGAGCAGGGTAGCATGAATAGTTCTGTTCTTTAGAAAAATGATAGTGCCTATACAAGTTCTGGTCACCCAGTTTCCAAGGTGTATATGTGGACTTTCCCACAGTACCAAGCAGTGCTCAACACTAGCTGGGTGTCTTACAATTAGACTCAATTCTGACACTTTCTACCCAGTGATAGCATCAGATTCCACAGCTGAAGGATTCAATCCTACAAGAGTGCGCCCTGTAAATCCACTGCAGACATCAGTCACAAACCCAGGTTGTCACCTGTGCTTCTGACCAACGGGCTACAGATTGAAGGTTTCCATGACCCACTCTTTGGGTTGAGTTAATATGCTCACAGAACTCAGGAAAACTATTAACTCACTAAATTATTGGTTTATTACAAAGGATATTCAAATAACAGCTAGATGAAGAGTTACATAAGGCTAGGTATGTGGGAAGGGGCACTGAGCTTCCATGCCCTCTCCAGGTGTACCTCTCTCCCAGTATCTCCATATGTTCACTAATCCGGAAGCTCTCCAAATCCCCTCCTTTGGGGTTTTTATGGAGGCTTCCTTACATAGGCAGGATTGATTAAATCATTGGCTACTGGCGATTGAAGTCAATCTCCAGCCCCTCTCCCCTACTTGGAGGTGGGGGGAGGTGGGACTGAAAGTTCCAACCCTTTAAACACGTTGCAGCCAGCCTCCATCCTTGGGCCCCAAAAGTCACCTCATTAACATAACAAAAGACACCTTTATGCTCTCCTTGCTCAGGAAATTCCAAGGGTTTTAGGAGCTCTGTTCCGGAAATGGAGATGAAGACTAAATACGTATTCCTCGTTATTGTCAAAAACGGAACTCTGCACACTGAGTAAAACAAAGTAGAAAGGTGAGTTTATTGCAAGTGTTTCGACCTGCCAGCTAGGAACTCAAGGCTACGGGGGCAATGAGTTCTGAGTTGCTCACAGACTAAAGGCTTTTATGGGGTAAATGCAGAAGTTATTTGGCTTTTTCAGCTGATTGGTTGCCTTGTGGTCTTCTTCCTTATTTGGATCAGGATAGCTGAGTTAGAGGAACAAGGAAGTCCAGGGATGGTGTGAGCAGACTTGGCATTTATGGATTGGCTGGTGTCTGGGAATTGGTTGACATCCTCTGCTAATTTCCGAGGCAAGCTGTAAATCCTTTCAACTTATGTTAGGTAAGGTTGTTTCACTTTCTTTAATGCATGTGTCTTGGCCAACTCCATTTTGTTGCTGACATAAGTGACTTCATCTTAGTTTGGTTCTACATATAAATACAATATCACAGCCTGCTATTTGGAGAATTAATTGGAGAGCAAGAGATTAGAAATGATTTAAGATTCTATTGCAATAATTATGAAAATAAATGTTAAGAGCTTAAACCAGAATATATAAAGATATGGTGAAGGCAAGAAACACCTTGGAAGCAGAATGTATTAGATCTAAACATCCAGTTGTTTGTCAAATTGAAATAGTTGGGTGGAGAAAAGATGACCCTGATGTTTTAAATCTGAGAGACTGGTGGGGTAAAGATGAAGAGGGACTGATGCTAGAGGAGGGAAGCAGCTTGAGGAGAGATGGTGAATTTTGTCTGGACTTGCTTAGGCTATAGCACCTGCAATACATGCAATGGAGATATGCAGGAAGCAACTCGGGGTTGCAGAGTAAAACTCAGTACAGAGGGGAGTACAGCTTGAATTACAAATTTAGGAATCATCGAAATAGATGGAAACAGAAGGAAACAGGGACTGCAGGTAAGAAAAGAAGAGGGCTAAGTGCAGAATCCGGAGAAATATCATAGACGCTCAAAGGCAGGAGAGAAGAATTAAATCTGAAATCTAAAACTATTTTGACGTCTTTATGAGGAAGGGCACAAAATATTCCTGTCTTCCTGATGACAGCTTTTGCATTTCCATTACCAACTGGAAAAACAATGATTTTTTCAGATCATGCAGAATATCTGGACATTTTATTTGTGACCTCAACTGTTTTCACATCTATGCTTAGAATCATCATATCCAAGCGCTGGGCTTTAGAGGCTGTAGTGCAGAGGTTCAGGGCATAGGTTCCTGGTGTAGGGGAGGAAGGTAAATCCTCTGCCTTCTCTGGGTCCTTCTGGCTGGGCTACAAGCCAAATTGACACAAGACAGAATAACAGGAGAAAATCAAACAAAGCTTTACAGTATATATACATGGGAGAAACACAGGAAAACTGGGTAACTCACAAAATGGTCGAGGTGCCAGCTCAAAAAAACCATCTTCAGCTAAAGGCAAAGGAGGATGCTGAGGGTGGTGCTTTGAGATTTCAGAGGGTAGGAAGACAATTTACATGGAGATGGCAATGCAAATGTTTGTTAGTTTTGCTGGGCCAAAAATGGGCTTGTTGGTGCCTTTCTATCACATTTATTTTACATTATGCTATGGCTATCTTAAGGTGATAACTCTTTCCTGGAGCAGGCCTCCTATGTTAAATTCTTTTAGGCAGTTTGGGGGAAGGTCAAACGTCTTTCTTGAGTCTTCTGAGCCTTTATTATCTTCAGCTCAAAATAATCCACATACCGGAGTGGTCCGTCTTTGGGCAGCCTGCCCTGAACCCCATCACTAATCAGGATTCTGATTTCAAATCCCAGTTTTGCTACTTACTCAACTGGGCACCAGGAGAAGTTACTTCACTTTACTGCGTATTATTTTTTGCAACTTCAAAAAAGGAGGTATCAAAATGCCCCACGAAACACTAGGCATTATGTCTGGTGCTTTGTAAGAATTCAATGTGATTCTTGATGTTATTGTTCTTACTACACGGAAACATTATAATTTTCAGAATAAGTCTTTGATTCCTTCCACTTCTTAAATAGAGTTCCCATGGAGTTAAGTGAGTTTCAAATTTAGTCTCTATCATTTTGAAAAAGAGGACCAATATAGGGTGAAAAATTTTCTTTTCAATTTGTATAATGACATTTAAAATCATCCTGTCCATGAATACATTTCTAGAAAAAATTTAAAGGAAATATTTTCTCTAAAATTTCTCTCTAAAAGTTCATAGCATACTGCAGAAAAGGAACACGTTAGAAATAAATTGAAGTATGTTATGAAGTGGTAAACACTTCAGTATAGTGCCTTTTTTTTTACCGGACATTTTCATAAAAGTGGTTTTGGCTAATTATTATGTTTCTGTAGATAAATTCTTTTCTGAGAGCCATAGTATAGCATTAGCTATAAGTGTTTTATTATCTGTCACAGTAAATCTTTAACCTTGGGAATAATGAAGGAGCATAATTACTAGTTTATATGCAGTTCATTATGGCAACAGTAGCCTTCATTTCATAAAGGATGTATGACAAAGCATGAGAGGAACGTGTCTCTATGTCCAGCTTTCACACAGAATTCTAATAATACATTCTTATTTCATTAACACACCGTAGGTGTTTTGTTTTGTTTTTACAATTTTGTAGGCTGGGAAGACCATTCTCCTTAATAACTAGAGCTGTCCTTCTAAACTGGATGTTTTTGTCTTTTTAAAAAGATATTGACAGCTCACGCGGAAAAGGCAAGACATTTCATAAGGCATCTTGGAACGTTCTAATCAATTATTTCTCTGAGTATACTATATTCCAGTGGGTTTTAAAAAAAATAATTTTAGAGTTGACATAAAAATTATGCTTGAATGACAAGTGAAATTTTACTTAATGAACTTTCAGTCGATGGAAAATAACAAGTATTAGAATTTCATTCCGAAATAATTTTCTTTGCAATTTTTAGCCAAACTCATCTTCCAGCATGTCTCTTAGGATATACAACAAACTTTAAAAATGACCAATTGAATCTTCCCAAAAGACACATAATTCCAAACATTCATGAACTCACTAAAATTATTTGTTTCATTCCTACCAAAGCTAGAACTTAATCTCAAGGCTTACCAAAATAAGACCAGTCTTACTTCTGGGTGAATGAAGGCAAAAACGTTAATTCTCAAAGTTGAAAAATTTACTGTGACTTAATATAAGAAACTCTTATATAGTTGATGCCTTCACATAGATGTAATGATCATGTACTCAGAGGACTTTTTGTGCTGAGCAAAACTGACACTTGGTCCACCAGCTCCATTCCAAGATTGTTGACACACCAATTGGCATTTAAGGGAGGCACCCAGGATCAACTTGCTTCCTTTTGCTGGTTCATGGGTAAAGTAAAGCATTTGATGTAGCTGCAATTCAGTGCATATCTTTAGGCTTAATGGTTGAGGAACCAGCAGACTACCTGAGGCTTTCAGCTCCTTGATCAAAAATCCCAATGTTTTGGCAGAGAGGACACTCATCTGGCCACTAACTCCCCAGATGTTTATCTACTAGTGAGCATACATGAAGGCTTCAGCTTATGTTGTGTCTTGAACTCAGTTTCTCCTCACTGTTGTTGGTAACTTCATGATACGGCATCAGTGCAGAGGCCTGAATGCCTCTCACCGCTTGTTGGAGATTGGAAGCTAAATCTCTATCAGCCTGAGTAGCTGAGGCAACATCTCTCTTCTCTCAGGGGCATATCACCTCATAACTGGAGCGTTAGCTGTTTAATGTAAGCGTTGTGAGAACAAAACAGACAAAATGTCAGGAAGTGGGGTGGGGGACAAATAAATGAACATACCTGTAGAGGAGAGACCCAGAAGGAAGATTTAAACACTTCCTCACTTTCTGTATCCTAAGCTTATGTATATTAACAATACACATGTGGTTTGTTGAGTTCCTTCTAGTAATGCTAGGTAGTTGCCTTATCTTATGCCCCTTCACAACCCTATGAGATAGGACACATTATTATCCTGTTCAGTAGATGAGGAATCTAAGGCTTGGGAGGTTAAGTAAATTGCCAAGGAGACATGGTTCCTAAGTGAGGAACCATAACGACTCCCACCCACTCCCTCCAGAGGTCAGCTCTGAGCCATTCTGCTGAGATGCCACAGATAGATTATGTGATGGGAAGGGCGTCCCTGAGACTGTGCAAAGCAGCCCTTCCACTCTGCTCGATTGTCCTGGGCAGAGGGAAGGATGGACGTAAACTTAAGGCTCATTTTGTTCTCTATTGCATGCCCTTGAACTGTATGTAGTCTCTGTTATTGATGCTCTAAGGCCCTTGAAGGAAAGACAGCACTTGGAAAGGAAGGTCGGTTCACACATTTGTTGCTCCTGTTTAGTGCAGGCCTGGGTTTTACAGGGCAGTGCCGGACTGATTTATATTCTTTCCTGCAATCAAAAAAAGGAAGAAAATTTTTATTTAAAAAGGAAAGATTCTTAAATTCTGTGGGAAATGAATAGGATTTAAAAAGGTTAAATTTTTTCTCTTTTGACATTTTCTGTTCCGCTGACATTTTCTGCGATGTTTGCTTAGAGGTGAGACCTTTTCTGTTTCTTTGTTTGTGGTTGTCTGAAACAAATCAAGCTCTTTGTTTTAAACTATTTCTCTTGCTTTTCCTTTTCGGCTTTGTAGGAGCCTGTCTCTCCAAGAAAATACTAAATCACTTTTATTTGGTTCAAGGTTAAAATTTACTTGTGGAAAAGATTTATGATGCTTTGCTTTGTTTAAAAAGTTTACACTGGAAATACATGTATCCTGGAAGAGAAATGAAGGTTTCTCTGGTTGTCTAAATTGTCTAAATTTTAAGTATTTAGCTTCTGAAAAAAAAACACAATTATGTGAACACTAAAAACATGTATTGCATGTTTATGCAATACATGCAGTTTTGTTGAATGTGATTTTGATAGGCAGGATGGATAATTTAGGCTAAAACTGTCCTTTGGCATAAAGAAATAACATTCACCAAGGAGCAGAAGTGCAGGCTTCCCAGCTCAGACTGGACGGCTGGCTTGCCCCTTTTCAGTAGGTTCCTATATGAGTAAGTTGCTTCTCATGAGGACCAATTGTGTGCATAATCTTGGCTACACTATTTTTCTGGTTTAAGAGTCAGAGAATGATAAAATTTCAAGAATTGAAGGGACTACTTCCTGGTTTTAGCCTTCCCACGAAGTAAAGCACATCTATTTGGTTAGATTTTTTTCGTTCTCTCTTTGAAAAAATGACATTCTGCAAATTATAATACGGAAAATATCCTGTCTGGTCTTCCCCTTGGATAAAGCCATTGCCACCTATTTTAGTTTTCTAGGCCTGCCATAACCAAGTAATACAAACAGGGGGGCTTCGAACAACAGAAATTTATTCTATCTCAGTTCAGGAAGCCAGAAGTCCAAAATCCAAGTGTCAGCCAGGTTGGTTTCTTCTGGAGGCCCTGAGAGAGTATCTGTCCCTTGCTCCTCTCCTTGCTTCTGGAGGTTGCCAGCAATCCTTGTGTTCCTTGTCTTGTAGACATATAACTCCTCTCTCTATCTCCTTCTTCATATGACTTTCCCCCGTGTGTGCTTTTATCTAAAATTTCCTCTTCTTATAAGGATACTAGTCATTGGATTTGGGCCCATGCTAATCTAGTTTGTCCTCATCTTAACTCGATTACATTTGCAAAGACATCATTTCCAAATAAAGTTACATTTACACATTACTGGGGTTAGGACATTAACATACCATTTTGGGGGATACAATTCAACCTACGCTAGCACCACCATGACCCATTAGAAGTGGAAGTTCTGCACTAGGACAGAGTTCATGCTTGAGTGATAGGCAATGAAATGCCATTTATGCACTAGCTTCATTATTGCAAATGTTAGAAGACTGGTCGGAATATTTTATTTCTCTAGAATATTGACTTGAATTGGTTCTGCAGATTGGTGCATCAAAATCTCATGCATCATATGGTGATTTCGTGTTATTGATATTTGTTTTAATAAGATTTAAAAGCTGTTGCTTTGGGTGGTATTTTATAGGCATTAAGAAAACAAGTTAGGTTGTGAACGTGACCCTCAATTTCCTCAAGTTCACTTGAAGAAATTAAAGGTTGGTCCTGAGAGCGAGCATAGGAAACACATTGGGATGGGGGAACAGATTGGGATAAAGCTTGTCACTGAGGGGGCTTGGTGACTTCACTCTTGAGCACAGACAGCCCCACTCTGGTATCTTACCTCTGCGTCTAGAGACGTGCTGACACACCTAGATGGAGACTTCTATACATCTTCAGCCAACATATGTTCAAGTGCCCAGGGGAGTCAGGGGGGCGTCTACATGAAGAACAGAAGCCTGCAGGTTAGGGTCTGTCTCCGGACAATAAGGCAAGGAAAAGAAGGTGGGAGGATCCCATTGGCATAAGGGCTGTGCCAATAAAGGACAGAACAGCGGATTCCCTGCAGACAACTCACTGAGGAAGGGTGAAAAATTCCCCAACCAGGACCCTAAGTGTTATGTGGGAATACTCATGGTGAGACACTGTGAAGCTGCTGGGAAACAATAACTTGCTTGGTGAAGGGAAACATCTATGAATTTTTCTATACTGTTAACTAAAACTTTCTTCTGAGGTGCACTGGCTTGTGTGCCTGTATGTACGGAAATTGAGGGCAGCTTGCTCGGCTCTCCAGTAGAGGGATTTTCCCCAGGTGTATGGGGGGAGGCTTGTGCCAAGAAAGTTTTTCACTCAAATGAAGTGGTCTGGGTCCTCTGTACCAAAGACAAATCAGGTATGAATACTACTCTCTGAGAGCCCTAAAATTGTATGCAAAATTTCATGTAAATTTTTCACATGCCCTTTTTTGGGGATGAAGTTCCTTAACTTTTAACCGATATTCAAATGGCTTCATGATATAGAAAAGGCCAAGAGCATCTAATTGATGAGAATAGCAATCGCCTGACCCCTGACTGCTCCTAGTTTTCTGCCCTTCTCTCTTTCTAATCTCCTTTGAGTTGATTGAACACATGAGCTTTGCTTTATTCGGGACTTTTGTTTCACATGGAAGCCTTTCCCTTCTCTCCCCGCCATCCTTCCACCCATTCTCGCTCCCCATGGGCTCCTTCTCAGACTTCAAGTCTTAGCTTAAATTTCATCTCTTTGACTTTCCCATCTAACGTAGATTCTCTACTTCCCTATTAGTCTCTGCTCAGCTTCCCATTTATTTCCTTCAAAACACTTATCAAAACGTGTACATAATTTGCTTATTTTTAATCTATCTCCCAAAGGGCAGGGATCTTATTATCTCATTTCCTGTTAAATTCCAAGTGCCTACCAGAGTGCCCAGACATAGTAGGTGTTCAGGGAATGTTTTCTGAACACCAAATATGTGGAGAATACACTCTAACATGAGGCAAGAACCTAAAGAGCACTAGATTTATGGAGTCACAGTGCTAATGGACATTTCCTGATATTAGTTTTTTCCACTACATTAGCAATTGTTTGTGCTGATGAAATCAGTGACTGTACCCATAATTAGAGCTTAATTTACCTTTACAAAAGAAATGGAGTTGCTTAAAGTTCTATTTTTAAAAAAAAAAAAATCCAGATATTAGTAACCAGTGAAGTAAACTCTAAACTGAAATGAAAATTAGGAAAATTTTTCTTCAATCTAATATAACTTGTGAAAAAGAAAAGAGCCCAAAGCATTTCTTGTTACCAACGCTCACGTTTCTGGGCATGTAGAATCATGCTATGTTCTCTTACTCATTCACGTACAATAACCTCAAACCTCACGCATATCAACTCACAGAGCAGTGCAAGCACCGAAAGGGAGTCAGGAAAGACCGACTTCATGCCCCAGTTATTGACAGGTTTCCATGGCTAAGCCTGTCTGTGCCTTTTTTTTTTTTTTTGGAGAGATCTATACCTACAAATGTTACCCTGACTTTCAATAGTAGTTCTAGTTTACTTTTAAATTTCTGCAGACTGTCAGATAAGATACGTGAATCTGTATCTTTGTACTTACCTGACTTCGTTTTTAAAAAAAATTTTTTTTAAATTGAAAAAAAATTCTTTAGCAACCCCCTTCAGGAGAGCATTAACTGTGAAGGATTCGACTCTTCATTCAAGGCAGTTCTTAAACTGAGGATGGCTGTCACTACTGTAATGGCATTTCCATTTAAGCGGCAGAAAGTTTGGTTTCTACAGATTATTCTTCCTTCATATAAAAATATATTGTAATACACATCAGAAAGAACCAAGTGAAAGCTTGATTACCCAAGTAATATTTCACAAAATGGTTTTCTCCAGTCCACTGCTTTTTTTCAGCCAAAGAGACCTCCATTAATTGCATAATTTCCTTAGGTCACCCATAGATTTCTTGGTTCAATAAAATATTATTTTAAAAGCAAATTTTATATTTATTTGTGACCTAATTTTCTATAGGCAATACAAAGGACTACATTTAAAAAATTAACAATAATACTCTTTTTCTAACAAAAGCACCATACAATCATTGTAGAAAATTTTAAATATGTGAATAAGCAAAATTAAAGAAATAAAGCATGCTCTAATAAAACTGTGATGAACATCCTTTTGGTGAAAAACTTTTATCCATTTTGAATTATTTCTTTGAAAGAAACTCCTAGATGTACAAATTTTCTAGTATAATGTTTAAAACTACTTGATGATACTTGATGATTATGAATAAGTCAAATGTAATTTTTCTTTAATAAGCAGTCTAAACTATTAAAATAAGGAATAAAGCCAAACCAACTGAGAAAATGAAAAGGGTAACTTATTCCTAAAAGCATTAACCAAGAAAAAAATAAAATAAGCCAACTCAGTCCTCTTGGTCATGTTAACACCGTGATTATCTTCAAGTTCCATGAGGGCAAAGATTTTTGTTAGTTTTGTTCACTGCCTAATTCCAGTGCCCAAAACAGTACCTGCCATATGTTAATATAAAAAGTCATGTTGAATGAGTTACTCAGGAAAATGCAATAAAGTTATGGTTTGTATGCAGTTTATAGCCCCCTTTGGCAGAATAAATCTAAATAATCAAAATGCGTTTATTCAGTAGCTGTCATGTTCGGAGCTTACAGATATTTGCCTCTGGTTTGCGTATGAGGAAACCAGGATGGTAGGTATTGCTCTCTTTGGTTTTTCTTGCTCTAATAGTCCAGCAAAATTAAGAACAGAACTGACTCATACAAATGAGAAATGAGTCACAAATCTACCATAATATTTATTAGCTAAAGATATCTAAAATTGAGATCTGTATTTTAGACATGACTCACTAGGAAATGATTCTTGAAACATGTTTAAAGAAATTCATGCAGCGGCCAGCCCAGTGGCACAGCGGTTAAGTTCGCGCGTTTGGCTTCGGCAGCCTGGGGTTTGCCGGTTCTCATCCCGGGTGCAGACCTACATACCACTTGTTAAGCCATCTATGGCAGGTGTCCCATATATAAAGTAGAGGAAGATGGGCACAGATGTTAGCTCAGGGCCAGTATTCCTCAGCAAAAGAGGAGGATTGGCAGCAGATGTTAGCTCAGGGCTAAGCTTCCTCAAAAAAAGAAATTTATGGAAGCTCGTTATGTGTAATATTACCCTAGGACTTGATGGTTGTGCACTCCGGGTTATTTTGCCAACTTACCTACATTTTCATTTAGTTTCTCCATCTAGTAGCCTCTGGTCTTATTTATATTTTCTGATGGAGTTGGATGAAGAGAATTTTAATAATATCTCCCCTGTGCTCAACGTGAAATGAATGTTAACCATTTGGAAAATGCCTTTTCATAAGTTGTTGAACCAGAAGTTCTCAGCTCTGTAGCAGACAATCTCAGCTCAGCTTCCCAAAGTCTCGTCATATGCATTTTTCAGCCAAGCTCGATAACCCACCTTCAGTCTCTATGCAGGCTTCCGCCTGGCCTCCATGAAGATAGCCCCTTCAGCAACTTGGAACTCAGCCTCTGCCTCCTTAACTTCTGTCACTCCTCTTGGAGTCCACCTCCTTGAGCCAAGTAGGAAAGCAACCTTCAGGCAGAAATCCAGGGCTAGCGTGTGTCTTTCTTCTCTGGAGAATCATAGTTCTGTGCTATGCAATACCTGAAAACGGTTCCCTCATATACTCCATCCCGTTTTCTTGTTGCTGTACGGCACGGGAGGCAATGTACTTGTACCAGCTGCTCTGTCGAGTCCCAAAGGAGAAGTCCTATTTACTTTTTATTATGCTTTTTTCACCATATTGTTCTTTTTCTGTCCTGAGTTTTGCTTGATTAAATAAATTTATTTCATTTTTCTTTCTTTTTTTTTTTTTTGGTGATTTGAAATCTACCTTCTATTTCTATTTGACTTGTGGTCATTTTCAAAAACCAAATATTTTTGACTAATATTTGAACCTTTATTTTTCTAACAACATCAGTAATTAAAGAATGTATATAAGATTGCTCCCTCTAAGAATTTGGCTGAGAAAATTGTGGCACAAATATTAGATAAGAAGCATCTGAGTCATCATAATTTCTGTGCTATGATTTATACCTAAAAAATCTGAAAGAATAAACCACAGTTTATTGTATCTAATAAGATAATTCACAAATTTGGCCACAAAATCAAGAGTTTTCCTGTACACTAAAACTTTTCTTGGCTCCTGGCAGAGAAGGAGCAGCAACTTTAGGCATAGTTGTTTGGTTCCCCTCAACTCTCTGGCTAACACAGGAGGGATAGTTCAAGTTCTCCGAAGGGAGTTGAAACCCCACTAGGATGAGGGGCCTGAGGTTAAGGTTGTAATTCGGATATCTCAAATAGATAAACAAAAGGGAATTGATGCCTCTGTGCAGAATCATATAATAGCTTGCCATCCTTGTGGGTTATAGACTGCACTCTTTTTTTAGGAAAAATACTTCCTTCAATATTATATTGCCTCTGAATTTCACCCCCCTCCTTCGGAGGGGTGTGTATGTTTAAAGAATAGCTCCCTGTTGATTATCTTGGAAGAATGAGAAAGATTGCCTTTTCTTTTTCTAACACCAATAGAGAAATCTTGGAAGAGGAGAAATACTTGGAAGATACCTTGGAGAGGTAAACCTCAATCTAGATTGTTCTACTGTCTGTGTGCATAACTACTAGCTTTCCCTCAAGGTGTAATTCCAAGTTGAGTAATGAAAAGTGTCATAGTACATGATGTCCTGTGGATCATATGAGTAAGTGAGATGGATCCTTAGAATAAACAACCCCTGTGGACGGGAAGGGGTGATGTTTTTCTAAAGGGTGATGGATAGTGGCTCTGAAGAGCATAAAAGAAGAGACACTCTTTGAGAAGAAGGAAGAAAGGCAGCAGTCAAGTCAGAGAAGCAAGGATAACAAGTGGGTTCTCACTGTAAAAAGGTGATCTGTGATGAAAATGACTTTCTTTTTCCATGGACTGTGGGCATCCTTTTATTTACTATGTGATTTAAATTTTTTCTCCCATATTCTAATTTCTTTAATTTCCCCTTCTCCTTTCTGGTGTACCTCTGTGTCCCGGGGGTTAGCACTGTGGACAGATACACACTCGGGAATTAAGGAAGGTGCAGAGTTGCCCAGGTTGTGGCATTACCACTGCACTGACAAGGCCAGTGGTCTCAGTGAACAAAGGAAGCCCAGAAGAGCACACAAAGAGCGCTAAGAAGGTGACTCAGGAGGGGACAGAACACAACCTCACTTGCCAAATGCGCCAGAGAGAGGCAATGCCTGAAGCAAGGAAGGCTAACAATTGGGTTAAGAACAGTTTAAATAAATTTATGAATATCTTCTCTTTTTTTTTTTTTTGAGGAAGGCTGGCCCTGAGCTAACATCTGCTAACAATCCTCCTCTTTTTTTGCTGAGGAAGACTGGCCCGGAGCTAACATCTCTGCCCGTCTTCCTCTATTTTATATATGAGACACCTGCCACAGCATGGCTTGATAAGCAGTGCATAGATCCACACCCAGGATCGGAACCAGCGAACTCCAGGCCGCTGAAGTGGATGTAGGAACTCAACCACTGGGCCATCTGGCTGGCCCCAATATCTTTTTTAATGTAATTTTAACTCCTTAACGCTGTGATAGGCATATATAACAACATCAACAACAACAATAATAATAGATAACATTTATTGAGTGCCTGCTATTACCATACTTTGCACTATACTTGAGTTACCTCATTTAATCCTCAAAACTGAACTATGAGAAAGATTCTACTATTTTCTCCATTTTACAGATGGAGAAATGGAATTTTGGAGAGATTAAGTAACTTGATCATGCCCACAAATCTAGTAAGTGAAGTATCCAGTATTCAAATCCAGATACCTGATTTTAGATCCTATGTTCTTATACAGACTGAATAAGCCAAATATATTGAGTACCAATATGGAGAATAAATGATACAGCCTATAGCACAGCCTGAGGTGTAGACGTCATTACTTCCAGAAGGGACCTAGCACACTGGAATTTTACATCCCCATGAAGTTAATTGAGGGGTGTTTTTCTCGAGACAAGGTGAGCTGGGCATTCTGCTTTCTGTCTGCTAAAACAATGGGAGTTCCTTCTTTCCAGTTAAATGTATTAAGCAAGCCAAGGCCTTCCACGAGTACAACATCCTAGGCATGTGAGGTCTAGAAAATAAATACCTGCTGTACCAGAACTAAGACTATCTAATGGTTTTTATCCTAGACAACTCAAGGAAGCATATCTCTTAAAAGATGTTTTCTAAGTACATAGTGTTTTATGAAAAAAAAATGAAGGCAAGAAATGTTGCATATTAAAATGTTTGTGACAGGTGCATTTAAAGTCTTCTCTAACCTCCTGCCCCTAAGTGTGTTTACGTGACAACTTCCTTGAATAAATACTTAATCTGGAGGCTATTCTGGAAAGCAGGGGTCTCTGATAC
The DNA here is from genome assembly GCF_021613505.1 of Equus quagga. Classification (NCBI taxonomy): domain Eukaryota; kingdom Metazoa; phylum Chordata; class Mammalia; order Perissodactyla; family Equidae; genus Equus; species Equus quagga. The sequence goes on along the minus strand of NC_060274.1, from coordinate 104,047,125 downwards.
ACTTGGTAACTATAGTTACAGTTGTCTCTTCTTTTCCTGGAATGTTAAATAATGTATCATGATCTCAGAAGTCATTTTGAAAGCCTTAATGAGATAAACACTCATTCTTCAGGCAATATTCCTATTGTTGAGTGCTAGTCATAATTTCCTTCTCTTAATGATAAAAGTGTTGTCTAGCTGTAAAGCAGAGGCAAGATGTGAATGCTAATGTCTTACAACTCGGAGAACAAATCTACTAATTAAAAAAAGTATTCCCTAGGAAAATGTTTTTCTTCTCTTCATTAAAATAATATAATTTATTTAGTTAATGATTATTCCAAAAGCTACTTCCAGATAATGATTATATTGAGTTTTAGTTGGCCAATCCATACAAACCTTGCAAAATATTAGTATAACACTGAGCTTTTAAAATGTTCATCAAAAATTGAAACAGTCCTCTCAGCTTGGAGAAGCAATTGTAACAAATAGAAAGATGGAAAATTAATCTGGTGGCTTGGTCATGTGAATCATTCCCTCAGCACCCTGAAATCTCTTGTGGGAAGGGGCTCTCTTCCATCTGTGTAGAAGGAAAGAGGTTAACAAAACTTGCTTCTTGAGTTCTTATTTGTGAAAAAGCATTTCTGAGGAGACATAAAATTCCCCCATCCCCCGATTATACTAAAATGCATACCTTTAGTAAAATAGGAACACTTTAATAAATATCCTTCAAAGTAGGTTCTCCAATCTTTGCTATATGTCCAAAGTATGGTATTTTCCCCCAAAGAAACAGAGTATTTGATACGCCAAGTAGAATTCTTCTCCAACTTATTTCATACCTGTTTGCTGGGGTTTGTGACTTGAGCTCAGCTTGGGCTTGGGAGCTGATTCATGTGGGTCCTGGATGCCATCCTCTCTTTTGATTCTGCTCTGAACCAAGTGAATACCAAGAAAAAACACCGACAAGGATACAGGAAATAATTTGAGTGCAAATTTTTACTTCTTAAGCACAATTGTGTTACTCTGTTCACTTTACGTCACCTTCATCATTGGCCCCCTAATGAGCTCGGAGCCTTCCCACCCCTGCAGTGGTGCCCCCCACTCTGAACACCAGAGCGAATGGTTGAGTTTAGTGAAGTCTTTGGAAGAAAGAAATTTCTGATGATTTGACCAATCATCCCTTCAAATTTCTTTCCTTATGTAGAAAATATTCTTTGCTATCCTTGGCTTGACTATCTTTAGACAGTTTTGTTTGGTTTTATTTCCTTAGTAGAGGAACTGGGAGTGGAAACCTAAGAAACTAGAACTGACTTTGGAACTTTGAAATAGAACCAAATGACCGGTTGTCAATCATGCCAGGCCCAGTGCTCCTTTTAGGAAAAGTATTTTATGACATCCTTTTACTATCTTATTTGATAATGTGTGTATATTAAAAATCAATCAAAAAATCTCAACTAAATGTAAATGAGATATAAAAGGAAAGTAATTTATAATAAACAATATCTATTTCAATAGTCAATCAGGAATGACTGTATTAAAAGATATAACAAAGGAGTGATTTTATTTCACTTGTGTAGAATCACTACAAATCTAATAGCTACAAATCCAGATTGATGCACCTGCCGTATCCATGACTCAACTGCCACAGGCAACGTTGCTGTCTGGGATGTCTTCTTGTGAAATGGTGAGCAACAACTCTTGTTAAAATTTTGAACCAAACCAAACAAAACAGTCTCAATTTTCATAGTAGCAGCATTCTTGGAAAATTTGGTATGATTAAAATTAAAACTGTAAAAAATACTTCATGTATTTTTTTCATAAGGAGATGAGCTCTAGGCTTAGAAAATTACAAGCAAGATTTTCACCCACATTAATGTCAGGTACAACACTCACAAGTTGTGTGGGATGCTGGACAATTCTTTATTTTGCTGGATTGTCCAATGCGTTACATCCCTGGCTCGGGCCCACTAAACTCAATAGCACCTTACAATCACTGAGAGCCAAGAAACCACTCCACAGCACTTCAGAACGACCCGGTGTCTACTGGACAGTACCTGCCTGTTGAGAGCCACTGGTCCCAATGAACACCAGTGGGCTCAGTAGCTATGACGGAGCCCCAGGCCTACTATGTGTCATCACACTTAGGTTGCCATTAGAACTCTTATTATTTACTTTAACTTTTACATTGTCAGTGTCCTACATGCTTTTTTAGATTAAGAATGGTAATTGCAAGACTGGTAATAACCTTTACTTTCTGCCATTTTCATTGTGTCAAGATCTTCAAACGTGAAAAAACTATGAAATGGGCATATTTGTGGAGTTTAAGTAGTTAGTATTTTTCTGTGGGTGCTAATTGATCTGAGCTACCTTCATAAGAAGGTTAAGTCTGCATGACTGGAGTTGGTTTAAGCCCAGAGGGGCTCATTCATGTTAGTATTCTACATGGCAAATAACCAGAGAGAATTGATTGGAGGGATCCAAGTCAGAGCCGTCAGCCAGGAGCCAAAGAGAGCAGATTAAATGCCAGGTCCAAAGCGGCAAGAACAAGTTTAAAAAAGTGAGATCAAAGCCAAGAATCAGGAGAAAAAGATGAACTGACTGAAGCAGGAGATCAGGAACAAGTGAGGAGGGCTGCAAACAGCTTTTGGGGTTTGCAGCTTGTCTCTATGGGCCAAGCAGGTATGTAGCTCCTACTCGGGTCAGACCATAGTAAAGAAACAGAGTTGAAATAGGCATGTTTCCAGACGCTGGCATATAGGTGGTTTTTATAGGTGCAACACATAAAAGCAGGGCTGTTGACTATATATTTCAACAAATTGTTAAATAATTATTTATACAGGTGACCTTTCAGTATTTTATTTGACAATAATCATATTGGCTTATTCTACTAGAGAGTGAGCTGCTTGCAGGCAGTGTTGATTCATGTTCATTATTCTCTTCCTCTCCCTCTCTCTCTCTGTGTATATAGATGCACCCCTGCAAGGCTGGAGAGCTCTCTCCTTCTGCCTCTCTGTTTATATATCTCTCTATCTACCTGTCTATCTGTGAATCTCAGTAAGGCTAGACAGAGAAAGAGAGAAATGCAGAAACCTTCCCATATTTTCCTCACTTTAGTGGAGGAGTGAGAAAAGGAGAGTTGCAAAAGACAGCTGTGCTCTCGTTGCATTGAAAGGTCATTCATTGCTCTCTCTTTGGTTGGCTGTAACTGCTGCTCCAGCTTTGTGGCACAGGCCCGCTGGGGACATGTGGTAAATCCAATAATTCTTTGACCTCCATCCCACCACAAGGTGCTTATACTCAATCAACTCTCCTAGTCACCAAGATTCTTGGAAAACTCTTATCACATTCTTCTGAACTATCTACCTGTTTGCCTCAGGTTGTGGCAAAGAACCTCAGTATTTTGGGTTCTGCACCAAATTTTAGTGTTGAGGGGGTAATTTCCCCCCACATCACCGTGCAATGCTCCTCTGGACACCAGCTGGGTGTCCTACAATTCAACTCAATTCTAACGCTATCTACCCAGAGACAGCATCAGATTCTACAGGTAAAGGGCTCAGTCCCACAAGACCCTCCTCCACTTTGGATGCCAGCTGCAAGTCCCGGTTGTTTGTTACCTGTGCTTCTGACCTACTGGCTATAAATCAGAGGTTGCCACCATCCCCTCCTTGGGTTCATTTAATTTGCTAGAGCAATTCACAGAACTAAGAGAAAGCTGTTTACTCACTAGATTATTAGTTTATTACAAAGGCTATTAAAGGCTATGAATCAACAGCTAGATGAAAAGATACATAGGGCACGGTATGTGGGAAGGGGCACAGAGCTGCTATGCCTTCACCAGGTGCACCACTCTTCCCGTGTTCACCAACACAGAAGCTGTCTGAATCCCTTCTTTTTGCTTTTTTATGAAGGTTTTATTACATAGGCCCAATTGATTAAATCATTGGCCATTGATGATTGATTCAACCTCTATCATCCTAACCCCTTCCCAAAAATTAGGGGGTGGGACTGAAATTTCTAACCCTCTAATCACATGGTTGGTTCCCCTGGCAACCAGCCCCCATCCTTAGATGATTTCCAAAAGTCACCTCATTAACATAAACCTAGCTGTGGTGGAAAGGGGCTTGTTGTGAGTAATAAGACATCCATTTTACCTTTACAGCTCTGAATCAACTGCAGTAACTGAGAACAAGAGAGCAAGTATTATAATAAATGTTGTTCCCATTGTTCTCGTCACTCAGGAAGTTCCAAGGTTTTGGGAGCTCTGAGCCAGGAACTGTGGATGAAGACCAACTATATATGAGAAATATATTTTGGTCATCTGAATGAACAAAAATATATGTCAAAACCAAACTCTACACACTGAGTAAAACTAAGCAGGAAGATGAATTTATTGTAAGGATTTCGACTTGCAAGCCAGGAAACTCAAGGCGACAGAAGCAATGAGTTTTGAGTTGCTCACAGACTAAAGAGTTTTTATGGGATAAATGCAGAAGTTATTTGGCTTTTTCAGATGTGTTGCCTAGTGGTCTTCTTCCTTATTTGGGTAGGGGTAGCTGAGTCAGGGGAACAAAGAAGTCCAAAGATAGTGTAAACAAACTTGGTATTTGGGGATTGGCTGGTGTCTGGGGATTGACTGGTGTAACTTTGCTGATTTCTGAGAAGAGCTGGAAATTCCTGCAATTAATGTTAGGTAAGGTTAAGTTTCAGTTTTGTTTATTGTACCTGTGTTGGCCAACTCCATTTCTTCCCCATAAGTGACTCTCTTGTAGATTTCGTCCTACATGTATTTCTTATAAATCACAGAATCATACTCAGCAAGGTGGTAGGTCCTAATAACACTACCCTCTGCAGCCCTCAAATTTGCTCACTTGTGGGATTCATATTCTACATAGCTTGGGAATGGGAAAGGGGAAATTTGGCGGTTACTGTTGGAAGTATGGTGGTGGTTATGTGGGATCCTGCCACGACGGCAGCTCTCAACAAGCCTTTCAGAGGAGTGTCGATCCTGATAGTTGTAAGTTCTCTATTCTTAAAATATAGGCCACATGTGCCCAGCCTAAGTTTTGGTAGTCAATTCCTGGAAAACAAGATCGTATGTGGCATCTGACGCCATCTTGTTCATATTTACTTGTCTAAGTAACACTTTGAGGGTGTAAGATTTGTTAGTGAGCTTTAAGTAACCTTTCTTCCTGTTATTTAAATCTCATTAGTAGCTTGTTTGTTTGTTTAAATCTCATTAGCAGCTAACTCATTTAATTAACTGCAATTTTCCAGGATGTTCTTTGAGAAGTTTATGAGTATAGAAATATGAAATTCCCTTAAAGTATAATAAATAAATTCACCTCTTTCATCATTGACACATGATCTTTAATGCCAACAATCTAATAAAGGTCTTAGAGTAGACATAACATAAGTAAAGAGCAGAAAATGAGATATGTAGGAAAAGATTCAAAGGTCATTCAGCAAATAGGAACCTTTTTGCTGATAATCTTCTTTTAGCTGATAATCAAATAAGGAGAATGTTAGTCTTCTTTGTAAAAAAGAATTATCGTTCTTCCTAAAGAATAGAAGGAAGAGTGAATGAAGCGTTAACTGTAGCACTTGAATGGGTTAGAAATTCCAGCCAGTTGGAAATATTGAAGATTACTTTGGAAATGAAAGAAGTTTGGAATTGTTCCTTCTGGATTAAGACAGGACAATTTTCTCATTTGTTTGCTGTGATCTGGGACAGGTTAACTAAAGCAAGTTGACAAATTTGATAGCTTTTGTAAAGCTCAGTCCACTGTTAAATGTTAGAAACCCTGTGTCATTCTTAGAGTGGCCTCTGGAGGTCAGGGTTGAGGCACTGTGCATAGCTTAAGCTTCCTTGTTCTCTGTCATTGCAGTCAAAATACGGCAAATACCCATGTTTGGTTCTCCATCTGGTATCATCCATAAACTCTAAGTTTGTTTACTCAAAAAATATAATTCAAGCTAATATGCAACATTTTATGTTATTGGATATTTGACTATACATTAAATTTATACATTGAAGTAAGGCCCTATAATAATTTCTGTTAAAATAAAGAAGTTAGGGCTCTAAGAACATTTAGAAAATCTATTTAGACCTTGAAATATGTGAGAACTTGTAAAGTAATACGTATTAAGAATGAAGGTACTTCAAGTTCAAAATAATAGGATCATTTTAAGTTTTCTCACGTCCCTAAAATTTAGGATTGCAATCATTCTCTTAATTCAAAAGCATTTGGAAGCTCTCCAAAAATTTTAAAAATCATTTGGAACAAGACAGAATAATTTACCATTATTATTGTCCTTTAGTGTTTTATCAGCCCCAGTTCAGAGGATGGCAGGCAGCCAAAAAAAATCTTCCCCCGCAGTCCTCCCAAGCATCCTCAGTCCAAAAGTCGATGACTAGTGAAGTCCAGCATCCAGGAAAGGGAATTAGAGGAAGGGTCCATCTAAGAAGCTCTTTACCAGTGTTTGGAGCTGCAATCCTTCCTATTCTCTGGTTATTTTCTGCTTTCTTACCTTTTTAATTAATTAATTTATTTTTAAACCATGCTCCCAGATATCCATGAACATTTTGGAAAAATATCAACAGTAAGCTTATCTTTTTAACATCCAAGTAAAATTGCTGTATTTAGTTGTATATTGTGTGGTAGTAGCACTTGAGATGCTTCCAAATATTATTCAGTAAGAAAGAGCATGCCCTGGTAGTTCCAATAATGCCCGGACTTTTCCTACTGCTTCGAGTCCATTCTCTCATTCCTACCCTTCCCCCAAAACCTCCTTCTTTAACACTCCAATATCGGGGGCGGCCCGGTGGAACAGCAGTTAACTGTGCACGTTCTGCTTCGGTAGCCTAGGGTTCGCCAGTTCGGATCCCAGGTGCAGACATGGCACCACTTGGCAAGCCATGCTGTGATAGACATCCCACATATAAAGTAGAGGAAGATGGGCATGGATGTGAGGTTGGGGCCAGTCTTTCTCAGCAAAAAGAGGAGGATTGGCAGCAGATGTTAGCTCAGGGCTAGTTTTCCTCAAAAAAAAAAAAAAAAGAAAGAAAAAGAAATAGTGGATCTATAACAGAAACAGGGAAATCAGGAGAAAAACTGATTTGAGGGGAAAGATACTGGACAACGTAGAGTTTAAGGGACTAGAGTAGTGTTTCTTAACTCCAGGATTCCAATGTGGGAATCCTCTGAGTTGTTAAAAAAGAAAAGACTCCAATATCATCCTCTCCGTGAAACCTTCTCAAATGCCATCATGTGAATTTAACCACTCCTTGCTGGATTCTCCCATGGGCCTTGTATGCACCTCTATTAAAACTCATTCAGTGGCATGTTTTTAAGTTCTTTCATGTTCTTAAAATTTACAATTATAAACAGCAAGGTGATAGAGGGTAGTATTCAAAACATTTAAACACCAGTGGGGCACAGGTGTCCACCAGTCAGAATGGAATCCAGCTTGAAGTAACACTGGTGTGTTGGGGCTAAATAAGAATTCTTGGAACTAGCCTATGAGGTCTTTAAGGGTAGGATGCCTGTTGCATTCGACTTTGTATTTTTAGCACCTAGCACAGTACTAGGCAGATAGTTGATCAATAAATGTTTTATGAATAAATGAATGAGATATCCAGACAAGCTATGCGTTAATTCCAGGAAAAGTCCTGAAATCTTAGTAGGGACTTCAGGATTGCCTAGCACTTAGACGTTAGTTTACCTTGAGGCAAATGTGTTGTCCCTTATACTAGAGGATCCTAATGTCACACTCTCAGGACCCATGCATTGAGTCATCCCCACAGGCAAATTGCCCTGAGCATCTGCTCTCTCTCCCACTTTCCTCCTGTATTTTTGATGAATTAAATTGGATTTGAGGAAGAAGAGATAGTAGACAATCCTGTTTCCAAAAGAAAACAAAATCTATGATGCCATTTAAAAGACAATATGTAGTTAATTATTTAAAAGATATTAAAAGTTTTGAAGGCTATTATTCCCTATAAGTCATTTTTACATATGGTGGCATACATACTAGATGAGAGTCATTCTTCATTTCCTGTTTATCTATTGTGAAAAAGATTCTTTAGGTACAATTTGGGACTATTTAAAATGAGGAAATACATGTACAATTTGCCCCAGGACAGCAATTCTTCAGAGTCTTTTTTTTCAGCCTAAAAGTAAAGACAGAGTACATGTCAACCTGGTTCCCAACTATCTTTCCTGTGGGGAATTCCTTTATCTAGTCAGCTGGGAGGGCTTAGTTCCCTTCCACTTTTTCCTAGCAGTTGAAACTTTCTGCTCCGAGAGTGGCGGTTCCTTCTCTCCTACCCCAAGCAGCTGCATATATCTCCAAAACCTATGTCCAACTGAATAGACATGTCCAACTGAATTCTTTTGCTCATATTAGACTTTCTTGGGGGAACAAAGAAAGTTTGGGGCCAACACTAGTCAATTTGAGGTTAATTAGACCTAGAGAAAATAATTATTTACTTCTGCTTAATATAGTAGTTCTAAGTGATGAAAGCACAGTGAGGAGGAAGGGGCGTGAGTCGTGTCCCTCAGTGCATGTTAAAATGCAAAAAATGTAGGGCTATAGGAAGCTCTAAGCCTCCAGTCTGAGGTCCCAGCTTACTTCTAGGAGACAGTGTGATGGCAGGCAAATCCTGAAACTTCTGGCCAATTTTGTTCTCCTTGGAAATATTAAGCTTTTGGCTTAGTTCATCACTAAAGTAGTATCTGGCTCCAAAATCCTACAGTTTTGAAAGAGGCACCTAGCTATAGGTTTTGGTAGTTGTGAGTAAGCAGGTGATCAGTTGAGCATGTTCTCCCTGCCCAAGAGCCCCAGGCTGGGCTTTGTCGCCCCAAATGCCCTAAATGTTTGTATTGCGACAGATGCTCTCTCCTCATCCCACAGACAGTCCTCATCGTTCTGGAAATGGAAGCCCTATAATGTTTTTGGAGTCACTCCCTTTCATTTACTGATTGATTTCAGGGCACTTTCCCCTTCTAAAATGATGCCTGGCACATTATTCCAATGAACTCGACTACAAATTTGCTTTCTTAAGACATCAATATAAATATGTGAGTGATTTACTCTTCTGAAAGTGAGGCCAGGAGAGTGGAAAGGAGTCCTAAGGATGCATGCAAAAAGGGTGAAAGTAATAAACTTAATATTCAAAAATTGAACATTTGCTGTGGAAATGAGGAAAGTGCCATGCGAGAAAGAGCTGCTTTTTAGAGCCCCAGGCTCTGAGAGTGTCTGCTTCCAGATGAGAGTATGACATCTTCTCCAGTTTGCAGGTACTGAAAGCAAATTTTCTCAGTTTCATCAGGAATAGGTAAGTTCTGGAAGATTGGTTCATCCTAAAGGAATTTAGTTATACATAACAATGCTAGTTTGTTAATTTATAAGAAAAAATGCCTAAGAAGTAGATTAGAATTCCATGGAGCTCATCAGTAAATTGTGTTTCCTTTAGGAAAGTTTATCTACAAAGTCAAATCAATAGTAGGAAGCCGGTTGGTAACTATACTGTTATAGAGCGAGGAGTCACACAGTCTCCTGGGACAATTAAAATACTAGTTAAAATTGAGAAGTACTATCACCCATCTTCATCATAGGCCTTTATTTCTAAATGAGATTTAATCAGTTGCTGAGATGGTGGTGGAGACACACTCCTGAATTTTTACAATGGAATCTTTATATTTAGAATGACTTAGTCACCATAAACTTTAGTCCTTATGGGACTATACTTTCTCATAGAAGATATGGTATTTTCCAAGATTATAGTTCTCCCAACTTAAATGCTTTATTTTTTAAGGCACAAGGAATTGCTTGTTGAAATTTAGGAAATATAGCTGTTTGAGCAACCTATGTACAGATCTTTTCTTTAGAGGGTTATTTCTCAAGAAAATGTCAAAGCCAATCAAGTTTATGCTGGTTATGGTTAACTTTGGTTTCTTACCAATGTTCATAAGTGTGCCTTATTTTGGATCTGAAACCCTTATGTAAGTTTTCAGAAGTGAACTGAGATTGGTGTACAAGGCAAACAGCTTAACAACTACATAGTGGGTCTCAGGCATTTGTTGAAAGTTTGATGTATGTAGTGTAAATGGCAATCCTATTTTAATCTTCTATCTTTTTCACATTTTCTCCAAGGGAGGATTTTTCTATAAGACTCTATTGTCTGTTTTATACGCATGCAGATATAGTAGAACCTCAAATACATTGAATTCTCAGTTTTCATAATTTATTAAGGGTAATTGTAAAATGCAGTGAAAATTTCAAGATAAAGCCAAAGTAAGTTTCTTTTTAACTAGGCAGATTGATTCAACGCAAAATATTGAAACATTTGAAGTGTCTAAAATGAATTGTTTTTGATTAATTTAAGCAAGGTTGCTCAGGTCTTTTTCTTAACTTAAAAAAAAGAAACTCAGACAAAAGTCAAGTTAGTTACCTGGTTTAAAATATTGATTGCATTCACTGTTTTTTTAATTTAAAATAAAATCAGTAAAAAATTTCCTGAGATAGTTTGTTTAGGAGCCATTATACTAAGATGGTCTGTGTAAGAATACGTAATAAGCACTCCTTTGGAAGTAATTTTAGTGATCTTCTTAAAAATATCTACATAGCCTAACTTGAGGACTAATATTACCAGCAACAGTAACTCACTGTAACCATTACAGCATAATTTTTGTCTGGTAGAGTCATACTTAAGTTTGAATTTTCCCAGGAGAGACCAGAGTACAGAGAATGGGGAAGTAGGACTGGTGAGTTTAGAAGGGAAATAAAAAAGAAAAGAAAAGATGTTGAGCATAAAGTTGTCCTGTACAGTTGAGGTAGGGTTTAGGCAGCTGGACACCCTAGGTGGGCAAAGGGACATGACTTGTGAACGTAAAAAGAAGAAAGGAGGTACAGAAAAATGAATGGAGTAGTGTTTTCACACCTTCATAGATCCACACATCCTTATGCATTTGTGAGTTTGACTCCTGCTTGTGTGGTTGACAGAACCTCTGAAAGTCCTCTTAACCAAAAATCTCTCTTCTGACCTTCCTCCATAGTTGCCTGAAATTCTCATTATATTAATTTTGGGGGATAAAAGCAAGGCTGTCCTGTCCTTGTGTTCTGATCAGCCTACAAGCATCTTGATAACAAGGATTGTATCCTATTTCTCTGAATTCCCACACTGTGCATAACAGTGAATGTGTATCTATACAGACAACTTTTACATGTGAGGGAAGATGGGGCATCTTCATTTCTAGCTATTGAGACCTCAGTTCACCTTAGCATACCCAAGGGGCAGGAGGAGAGAAAAGCACAGCCTCAGTAGAAAGCCCAGAAAAGCATCAGGGTTGGAACCCTGACCCACCCTGGTTGGAGGAGGGTTAATCAGAGAGCCGTCTTGTTGATCAGGTACTCTGTGAGAGACTTGCATTGTCTTTCTGAAGATAACCTAACAGGAAAAGTATGGGCTTTAGAACTGAGTCCCAGCTGTGGGATTTTGCAGAAGTACCCTCTCAGCTTCAGTTCCCGACCTGTAAAATGGGATAGACAGTAACTACCCTGAACCTGAGGAATACAATTTCCTGTCTAGCTACCTAATAATTATGTCTGCACAAGTCGGCATGAGTGTCCACCTCTTTTACTGCTCCTCACCTCCCTGCCATCCCCCCTCTGCCTCTTCATATAGGTCAGGGATTAGCACAGTAAAGGTTATTGCTAGAAAAGGTTATTGCTGGTAAAGCTGGAAAATCTTCCATTTCCTTAAATAAAAGGTAAATCCTTGCTACATCCTGATTTTTCTTTCAAATAACATAAAGGTAAACATCAACTCAGCCCCCAGACAATTTCCAAATTAATGTAGCCAGATTTAAAGCCTTGTTCTGGGACCTTGGATGACATTTGCGAATCTGGTTTCCTATACCTTTGTTCAATTGAGATCCATTGGTACACATTTGAGTACACTTTTCAAGGCTACAATTTGCAGAATTTTAATAGGGCAGGAAGTTTTCATTGCTGTTACTCCTTAGATTTCCTGATTATACAGAAGCTAGATTTTCTTGGTCTTAGAATGAGGAGGGAAGCAAAGTGGTGGGTTGTTTATTTTTTTCATGATCTAATCTCTGCATGTTGCGTATCATTGCTTTTTGTAGTGTTCTTCTTGCTTCCGGTATTTTAAACTATCTTTTAATGTTTCAGTTGATGTTGTATATTGAACAGATGTCTTAAATTATTTGAGCGTGGCATTCAGAGAATCCTAAAAAGAATTAGTTTTAAAAATCATTATTTTTCACTTTTTCAAAAACTGGTAAAGTGCTTTCTCTAGTTTTTTTTCTTTCCATAGTAATGTTCTTGATTTCATCTTTTAAGGTCGATATGTTACCTCATATCTATATTAAATTCACTGGAGCAAGGCCCTGAGTACATTTGTCAAATGTCCAATTTGGCAATAACCAAGTTAACGAGTAACATTTGTTATTAATTATATCAATAAAAACATCATAATCTTACAACTCTGTTTCAAGCCTAATAGAGTAGGAGGTTTGAGGGAGAAACATTCACGAGCAATTAATGGACTGCTCTTTAGAAAAAAATGATGAAAATCATTTTAATAGCCTCTTTGCATCCTAAACAGACTTCAGTCAAATCAAACCATCTCTGGCTAGAAAAAATGTAATCGGTTTCTCAAAATTAAATCCAATGAACTTGTCTCTGCAGAAGGTCAAGTAATATACTCTCATGAAAGAAAACCGTTCCTCATTTAACGCATCGTTATTAAAAAGGTGTTCTATTTTCCTGTTTGGGTTCTGTCTGTTTTTTTTATTACTGCATATTAAAGTAACCGTCTTGCCAACATGCAAATGATGTGCTAACCGAACATAGCTTAGATGAAAGTGATGATGAAAGGGCCAGAGAGACCTATCAGCTACATTATTATGCCTAAGCAAGGGAAAAGTCTTAGAGCTACCAGAATTTTCCTCTATTTTATGTTTACATGACTCATAAAAACAAGTAAAAATTAAAATACGGTAGATTGTTTTCTCCTTTTTTAAAAGGAAAACAGTCTAAGAATATTATAGAAACTTAGATTTTGTTATCTCCGTCTTGGTGCAAGTCAGACACCCCATATTTTTTAAAGAATGTAAAACAGAGGAAGAGAGAGGGACAGGGAGAGAGAGAAAGAGACAGAGAGAGAGGAAAAAAGACCAGAGAAACATACACATTTTGTCATAACAGGGAATGGAGTAGTGTTCACTGAAAATATCTTGCCAAATGCTACCGGACACTTTGAATGCTTATGGCATTTAATTCTTTGAGGTAGGTATTATCCTCAATTTAGAGTTAAGGAAACAAAGTCTTATAGTGTTCCAAACAACTTGTCCAAGACCGCAAGCTACCAGTGGTGAACCTCATATCTTAATGACTTTGAAGCCTATGATCTTTTCATCGTGTCATGCTAGACCAAGGCATGTACCTAATTTTTGGTAAGGAAAACCCATTCCAATTTTACTAAAATGAAATTTCAATATGTCATCGTTACTTTCCAACCTAATTGAAAAGTTGATTAAATTCCAACATAATGGAGATTACAGTGCCTTGGTAGATAAAGATTTGGTGTGTGTTTGTGTGTGCGTTTATTTCTTTGGTGAACTAAGTCTTGATGCCCTACAGAAAACGGCTGCTTGTCAGCTAGAAGCTGCAGACACTTTTCATCTGAGCTGGTTAGACTGATTTTCTTCTCTCCTTGTCCCTCTTTTGTGGTCCATGGATAATATGTTCCCCAGTAAGGGTAAGAGAAGCTGTAGATGACCAGGAGTGTTACAAATGCCAGTATCTTAAATACAGCTTCTACTGGCAAGACAAAAGGTTTCTAGTGAGATGAGCTGAGTCCAGCTCAGAGGATAGTGCTGTGGTCTAAAGGTCCTAGGACAAAAAGATACCTCACATGGTCTGGTTGCTGGCACCTGGGCCCTGAGACTTGGCTATATTTTTTTCTGTTTTTTTTTTTTTAATTGAGATATAACTCATATATCATGAAATTTACCATTTTAAAGTGTATAATTGAGTGGTTTTAGTATATTCACAACGTTGGACAACCATCATCACTATTGAATTCCAGGACATCTTCATCACCCCAAAAAAGAAGCCCCATTGCTCATTAGCAATCATTCCTCCTTTCACCATTTCCCAAGTCCCTTGCAACCAGAATTCTACTTTCTGTCTCTACAGATTTCCCTATTTGGCTAGTTTTTATGCCATTACAAGGCCACACGTTTGATGATATTTCCTGTTACTGTTAGCTGTGCTCCCATGTGGGACACTGAGCAATCCGGTAGGTTGAGTTTCCCAGGATGTTCAGTGAGGAGTCCAGTAATTTCTTCATACCCCTTCATATGTATCCAGCCTTAGTTCTGGCACAAAGATTACATTTTCCCCCGGAGTTTGTAAGCTTCTTCTGGACTCCCTTGAGTTGTGGACATTAGAAAAACCATTAGGAACTCAATTAAATTTGAATCCTAACTAGAAATGTCTAACCTCTAATATCCTCACATAAGCAGATATTATTCATTTGGCCCATTACTTCAATCTGTTTTTTCTCTTTGTTCTTGAATTTCACCTCTCCAGATATGGTTTGTGTGCATTTAATAGCTCTAAAAGACTTTTGAATCCCTTGAAATCAGTTGCCAAACCCAGAAACCCAAGAATCGTCTTAGATCTTTCTTCACGTTTTTATTCTGCCTCCTCCTCCGCACCAATAACCCATTACCAGACTCCGGAGATTTTAACAACCCACCAAAATATCTTCCCTACTCTCTCCGTCATGTCTAGATCCCTGCCACTGTCACAGCCCCACCAAAATGGCATAATTATGATGACTGGACTACAATCACTTCTCTCCTGGTCTCCCTGCCTCCCATCTTGCCCCACTTCATTATCCTCTACAATGCTCCCAAATCTGTTTATAACCCGCCCCTCATTTTAAAATTCTTGAAAATCTCTCCAGAGTTTTCTGGATGAAGTTCAAAACATACTAGTCCCTCCACAGGCTGCTCTTAGGTCCACCTTGCACAATTTCTCATTTGTGACCCTCCCTGCACCCACACTGAATGGCTGGTCTGCCCCTGAATGTGTCACTCAGCTTCAAGTTCACTGTCCCTGCACATACCTTTGCACGATCTAGAATGTTATTTCCTACTTTATTCTTCTATTAATCTTTATGTTCTACCCTCCCTTGTCTGGAATGTGGGCCCTTTGTGGACAGAGACTGTCTGGTTTTTTCATCTCCACACTAAGCCCTCTGCTCCTTACTCTGCTGAAGCACTTCGCACCCTTTCCTCACTTTTCCATGATGTCAATGCAATTCTCAGTGTCTCCAACTTTATGTTGTAAATGTATCAAAAGCACAGATTTATAGTCTATGGCAGCTAGTATAATATCTAAGAAGATAGCCAATATTTGTTGAATGGAAGAAAGGAAAGAAAGAGAAACAAGGGAAAATAAAAAGCAGCAGAACGAAATGCTACTTGTCTCCATGTGCTGCAGTAACTCATAATGAGATTCAGCACTTTTCTCTGAAAGCCTTCCAGGCTGGAAAGCAGAAGTGAACAAAACAAGTTTTATACTGTTGTTTGGAAGATTTTTGGAGGATGTGAAGGAGACAATTTGTAACACGAAACACCTGGTAAACTTCATAAAAGTACCTATTTGAACTTTTTGGTGTTCCTCTCTGCTCCAAGAAGACACAACAATACTTAATGTAGGTGCATGGCACAACACAGCATCAAAATACAGGAGGCAAAAACTGATAGAGCTGCAAGGAGAAATAGATTAACACACAACTATAGTTGGAGACTTCAACACTCCTCCATCAGAAAGGGACAGATCCAGCAGGCAGAAAATCAGTAAGGACATAGCTGAACTCAACACCACCATCAATCAACTGGATAGAATGGGCATCTATAAACTACTTCATCCAACAACAGCAGAATACACATTCTTTTCAAGCTCACATGGAAATTCACCAAGATAGACCACATTTGGGGCCATAGAACACACCTTAACAAATTTAAAAGAATGGAAATAATACAACGTCTGCTCTCAGATCATGATGGAATTAAACTAGAAATCAGTAAGAGAAAGATAGATGGAAAATCTCAAAATACTTGGCAATTAAACAACATGCTTCTAAACAACAGATGGGTTAAAGAAGACATCTCAAGTGAGATTTAAAAATGAACACGTGGCTTATCAAAATTTGGGGATGCAGAGAAAGCAGTGCTTAGAGGGAAATTGATAGCATTGAATGCATATATTGATAAGAATCAGATCAGTTCATGCCATGCACCTCGGGGAAGATTCAGAACTTAGAGGCACCCATTATTGCACAAGACTGGGATAAGACATGGGGCTGAAGACAAAAAGAATTGGTTAAAAGCCTCCTGGAGAGACAATTAGACCTAATGATCCTTTCCTCCATCCCCTGTAGCCCAATGCTGTCAAGAAACTGGAATTTCACCTTGTAGAGAGTAAATCTCAAAAAAAAACAAGGATAACAGCAGACGGGGGAGAGCTGCTGCAATAAAATGGTGATAAAGTGGCGATAAAGACTACATACGGAAACTTGACACCCTCCTCCAGTGCTCCTTGCTGTGTGAGCATTCGGAGTCAGGTATATGTTTTCAATATTCCCTGGATAAATCTTAGAGAATTTGCCTGTGGAGAAACTGAAGCATTCCAAAGAAAAGGCCTGTGGATACTGTGCTGGCAGGAAAGCAGACTCGCTCTAGATGATTCAAATGAAGAGACATTAATGAAAGAATTATTTGCAGTCTGTAAGTGAACAAACGAGGGATGAAGAGCCACCTAGCAATGAGCAATAGCAGAGAGCCTTTGTATCCCCAGGGTTGAGGGGACAATGGAGGGAAACAGAGGCCAGTGAGAAGTGTAAAATTGGAACAAAGACCTCACTGCAGAAACTGAAGTGTGGAGAGTTACAAATGCTGCTAAAGACTGTGCTGAAGCAGGGAGGGATCAGGGGAAAATACCCTGATCTTTGTGCCCTTCTGCTCACCAGTATCCTCATAGTATCTCCCCACCAAAGTCCAGTTGTTTAGGGAGCCCAGGTGTGTCATTATCAGGGTCAGTCTCCTGGGACACAGAGTAGGACAGAGAAGAACGGGGAAAAGATGTGATGTTGGACAGTGCATAAACAGAATATCTAGCAAAGGTCTTGACATTTGGAGGCGCTCTAATGAGACCTCTGTGCTCCAGTTTTAAGACTCTGGAAGTCTGCAAGCATGTACTTCCAAGTAGCTCTTTAGTGCCACACTCTTAAATATGGATGGATAGTCAAGGATTACCCAATAGTTTGGAAAGGTCTCCAACTTGAAAGACAGTTGAAAGACAAATCAACCAAATAATCACTCAAAACTGAAGAACTCCAGAGGACAAAGAGAGAAAACAGGGGACACAACACAGTATATTTAAGTCTGTATCCTCAGAACAAAGATATTTCATTCATAAAACAAAAACAGAATGATATTTTTAAAAAAGTAATGGAAACATTGAGCTTTCAGAGGTGAAGAATATGGTAAACAAAATAACTCAGTAAAAGGATTATAAAGTCAAGGAAATCTTTGCGAAAGTAGAACAGAAAGACAAAGAAATTTAACAGAGAGAAAATTAGATGATATATCCATGAGACCTGACATTGAACTCATAAGAGTTCCCGAAAGAGAGAACAGAGAAAAGTGGAGGGGAGAAAATTTTCAAACAATGAATCCAATAACATCTGCATTGCTGAATAAGATGCAGTTTCAGAGTGAAACGCATCACTGAGAGTCAGTGCAACGAACACAACTTCAAACCACCAGGAATGACAGAAATTTTCTCAAAGCTTTTAGAGAGAAAATGACTTGATATTCAAGGAATTGAGGACAGTGGCCTTAGACTTCTCTAGAGCAACACTGGAAATTAGAAGGCAATAGAAACAAATCTTCAAAATTAAGAGGGAAAAACGACTTTTTACTTAGAATTCTATACCCGTCCCAATGATTTGTCAAGAGTGAGACTAGAAAAACACTCTTTCAGGCATTTAAAGTCTCAAAAATTTATTTTTTTGTGCCATGTTTTAGATGTTAATGAAGAATGTAATGCTATTAAGTCAATAGATTCTACTAAATTAGTGTCTCCAGGTGAGGGGAGAGAGGAAAAGGGGAGTCCCAGCTTTGCAGCTGTATGTCAGGCATTGAGAGAGACCAGTCTGGATGGAAGGAAGAGAGAGTTCAGGAAGGATGTGTCTGAAAAAAACGACCTAATTATCTGATGTGCTTATTCGTGGTGATTAACACTGCCTTCCCATGTCCCTCAGCTTGACGAAACTTTAGCCAGTCTTCTGCCTGACTATGTAGGCCTCTGATATCCCTTTTCTTAGCACAGACATTAACCTTAGAAAACTTGCAGTTGTACATTCTTTCTCGGCCCCTTTGAGATGTAAATCTTCTCCTAGCTTCTTGCCAGTTGTATAACCCTGGACTATCTTTCTCAAGGACCTGTGTGGGAGCCATCCCTTTGAAATCTAATCACCACAGAAGATAGGGCCTCTCTCTCCTAATCTCTGTGGAAGGGTAGGAGCTTTACTTCGAAAAGTACCAATTAGCAAACAAAGATGGCCTAATTACCTCAATCAACCTCTCAGCTAATGTCCTCCAGCACTTGCCCACTAGCTCACCCAGAGCTTGAAAACTCTCCCACTTTTTGCTAGGGAGGAGTTGAGTCCAGGCTGTCTCCCCTGTTGCAGTAGGCTTGACCCCTATTGCGATAGTCTGGAATTAAGTCTTACTTGCCTGTTCAATCTGTCCAGTGCATTTTTTCTTTGACATTTGAGAACATAGCATTAAGAGGAATTTATTCATTGTACTGGAGAGTCTAGGAAGAATTCACGATAGTGACACAGAAAGATAAAGGGAGAAGAAATAAGTGATTGTTAAATTCAGTGTTTTCTGGCTCTCCCTTGCTCTGTTCCTGAGCTCCCCTGCCCAAAGAGGCCCGTCTCTTACTTGAACCACATAGTGTATTTTGCTTACACTTATTTCTTATACAATATTTTGTTTCTCCTGGAATGCTGAATCCTTTTTCTCCATAATAGGAAGTCTATAGGTTTAATTCCTGTCGTCTAATTTTCTCCCCTAATCCAAACTTAACATGGCATCTAAACTTCCTAGCTTCTTTGATTTAAAGTCCTGGTGAGGACAATGGTTTACATGTACACAGCGCTTCACAAACTGGAGAGTGCCCTTACTACACCATCTTATTTGATCCTTACAGAAACCTTGTAAGGGGAGGTTTGGTGCTGGATTCAGAAGAGTGTTGGTTGATATTCTAGATTTAGTCAAGTTTTTTCATCTCTTTCAGCCTCAATTTCTTATTTTAAAGTGAGGTCTGTAGCACAGCTCATGGGACAGTTGCGAGGATTAAATGAGATAATGCGTGTAAATGCTTTGCACAATACCTGACATAGTCAATGCTCATTAAGTCTCTGAAATTATTATTATTATTATTATTTTACAAGGGAAGAATACATTTAGTATTCTATTTAATCCCAATAGAAGAAAAGTAACTGTATCATAAAACAGGGGCTTACCTGTATAGCTTTGGATTCCAAAAGCAATTCATATCCACTCTCTCATGCTGTCTCTCTAAACGTGTGTTTTCTAGGCAATATCTTCATTAGGACCCACAACTCACTAGCATAGATTAGATGTTTAGAACACTAAAAGATATGTTTTGAAAGTCAGTGTGTGCCAGAGTGTGACAGGGAAGAAAATATTGGATCATCAGCAGTGGTGGGGAGGGGGACAGAACAAGGGAGGCTTGAACAGTTAGGAGGCCAGAGGAAGGGACAGAGGGGCTGAGATGGGAGTCACTAAGATGAGGAAGAGCAGAGGCATCAGAAATGTGCAGCACGATGCGCCTGAAGACCAACTGCGCGTGCCTATCATTCATATGTGGTGGGCCCTGCCATCTATTGTTCTACACAGTATTGGAATAGCCAGACAAAGTAATATTCTTGAAGGGAGGACCACCGGAACAGGGACGGGTCATGTTTTTAACATTTAATTTAATTGATCCATCGGGCAAAAGGGAAAGTGGCGTTCCGTAGAAGATTTTTAAAGCAGAAGTGCCTGGGCTTGAACAGACTGTGAGTGGATGTTTCTCTGAGAACAGCCCAGACCTGGAAACTGAGCCATCTCTATGCAGCTCTGCCCTAGACCTGCTGTTGTTTTCACTTTCTGATGTCTTTGTTCAAACCATATGGTGTAGGAACAGTACATATTTGTAAATAAATAGACTATGCTTCTAGAGTCCTTCTGTGCAAGTCACTTGTTTTCATCTCAGATTTACCACTCTCTTGGAAGAGAAAATGGACTTGAATTTAGAAAACTCTGGACCCTTAGAGAACTCATACGATTATTTTTCACTGCGTTTATTTGCATTTCTGACACAGTGCTAAGCCTCAGCATGACAGAATGTGTACAATTGAGAGTTATTTACTTATTTATTGTTTTGCTGAGGAAGATTGGCCCTGAGCTAACATCTGTTGCCAATCTTCCTCTTTTTGCTTGAGGAAGATTCCCCTTGATCTAACATCTCTGCCAATCTTCCTCTGTTTTTTATGTGGGTTGCTGCCACAGCATGGCCGCCTATGAAGGGTGTAGGTCTGTGCCTGGAAATCGAACCTGGGCCGCCAAAGCAAAATGTGCCGAACTTAACTACTAGACCACAGGGCCTGCCCTGAGAGCTATTTTTTGATTTTGCAATGTTTCGTTTTTAATAGTTGAAGGGATTTCCAAAGTGAGTGTAACCATTCATATCCTGTCTTAATTCCTCCTTTGAGAAGATTTTCAGTGATTTTGAATTTAATTTCATGTTTTTGAATACTTACGATACCTAAATTCTGGGTGGATTTTGAAGATGTTAAAATAGGCAGCTTCACAGTTATCGAAGGACAGAGGGAGTACTGGATGGGGTGGGGGCATGGGGTTGGGGGCACTGGGTTAGGCCTTCTGCCTTCTCAAAATTGCAAGCTGTTGGCAAAGGCTTTTTTTTTGGACTGCTGAGTGATTCAAGCTGACTTTGGCCCTAATGATCTTTCAGTAGATTCTCCAGCATGTTCAGGCTGGAAGGAACCATTGGAATCAATCTAGTCCAATCTCCTCCTGTTTTACAGATGAGAAAACCAAGATCCAAAGAAGCATAGCCAATGTTACACAATTTCTAGAAAGATCAGGTCTTCTTATATGTAGTAAAGTATTTTATCTACTATGTACATTACCAAAAACATCTTCAGAACTCACACTTATAAGTACAAACGGTTACTAGGTGCCTCTTCAGGTTCCCCATCACCAGAGGCCTGCTCAGCCCCGCAGGCCACCTCATTCACACCATCCGGCTCACTGGTCCCTGAACGCCATTTACATTCTCTCCTCTGCTCATCACTAAAGCCTTCCCACTCCTTATGTCATTCCACAGGTGCCAGCTGACTTATCTGATAAAATAATAATCAATTTGCTAACAAGATGAAAGGCTCAAATAGGAAAAGATTCCCCCTATATGTTACTACTTTGCAGGAATTTCTGAGCTGGCTACTGCTGTCCTCTTCTCCACCATACTATTTGTAGTGTTGCCACATTAAGCCTGACCCTAGAAAAATATGCTTGCCTTTGGTTTGCTTCAGGCTTTTCCCAAAGAGCTCAGGTTCCTTGCTTTAGTATAGGTCCAGTTTGGGTATAGTCCCTGTTTTTTGGGGGATTTCATGATGAAATATTTGAGTGAATGAATGCCTTTGCCTCTCAGAATCCAGAAGTCAGACATAATCCTTACCCATACCTCTGTGCTACCTCTGAAGATTTCCACTGTGGCTAGCCTTTCTCCTAAGGTGAGGATTTTGTTTTGATGTATTTATTCAACTGTAGACAGACCAGTGTCTTCAAGGCTTTGCTGGATGGGATTCAAAGGTGAGTAGTCCTCAGATCCTTCCAGAAAGAGTTCAAAAGTTCACAGCATTATTAGGAAAATGACAACTGCATACATGACCAAGTACACAGTGCCCCAGGAAAACATTCTCTTATGGGAATTTATGAGGGGTAAGTTTAGTCCAAAAGTTATGAACACGAACCCGAAGGCAAGAGAATCCTGGGTTCAAATCCCACCTGAGCCCATTACTAGCTATGTGACTTTTGGAAAATTAATTAAACTCTCCATGCCTCAGTTTTCCCATCTATAAAATGATGGATAAAAATGGTGTATATTTTGCTGTAAAAATTAAATAACTAAATACATATAAAGTTATAATAAGAATTATGTATTCTATATTATAATTCTCTCTATATACACAGAATGTCATGTTTGAAGAAGCATTTACTGTGGTTCTCTCATGTGACTCTCACGTTGTTTCAGTTCAACAAACATAAATTGATCAACTCCGTAAGTTCTGTGCTGGACTCTGGCAATGCTAAAATTAGTAAGAGAAGGTCTGGTGTTAAAGGGTTCATGGTTCTACTGAGGAAAACAACACTTTCATGTCTCTCTTGATTGACCTTAATCCTCTGAATCATCATCAGCTCTCTGTGCCTTGTAGACAAGGCATATGAAGAATCAAACCGATCACAGAACCTTCCTTCAAGTGATCCACACACCCTATGGGTCACAGGCCCTGTTTCTGTTTACACAACTTCATCTCTGAATATTGGCTCTACACTTCCCTCCCTCTGCCATAATTCTCTGAGGTCAGCAGTTCAGAAAATTGATTTCTTTAAGTCAATGTTTAATTAGTATGTCCGGAAGCATATCTTCCTAGAAAGAGATAATTAACTTGATTTCATTTCCACATGACTGTCCCGTGACAAGCCGAATTCCTGGAGTAAAAACCTGTGTCATTTTCCTTCCAAAGGGCAAGCAGTTAGGCACTTAGCTAGGCTTTTCCCTCGCCATCAGAATCACCATCCTGATGGCTAAGGGAAAGTCTCACTATCTGCCTGCCCCTTGGACTGAACAGAACATGAGTTAGCAAAGAATTTTTGGCAGAATCTGCTACTTAGATGACCGTCTGGCCTTCCCTGAAATGTGTAAACTTTGCAAAGAGAGAGAAGTTTAAACAGCATAAAGGGAAAAAAGGTGTATATTTCAGTCTTGTGATTCAGAAATAGCAAACCCAGAGCCATTTACCAGTAAGAATTACAGGAATGAAATAAAGATATAGTAAAAGTCTGTTATAAAACATTTCCCTGTGTAATGGATATGTTCTTTCAAAATAAAATCATGTTCCTCAAATTAGTCTGATATATCAAGTCACGGGGAGCGAATAAAATGGATTTGATGTTTGAGGCTATGAGAAGCTGAGTAGAACTTGGAGAAATAACATAACTTCTTGGAGACTGAATGTGCTCATCACTATAACAGAGAGAGCAATAACTGTCACAGAGCCATGCATGTGTAAAATAAGAAATGCAAAGTCTCTGACACATAGTAAGCATTCGAAAAATAATATTTATTGTGACCTTTTTTCTTGCATCATAATGGAGTGTTACTCTAATTGACTGAGTTTTTTTCATAGTATAAAGGGGACTCATAATTTTTTGGTTAGAAATAACTTCTCCCAATCAGTGGTGAAATATTGATTAGAAGCTGCAAAATGACAAGGACAATCCTTCCTCTCAAAATTTTCAAATTATGTAATTATTAGTCAAATATTTTTCAATTTGTCTGGATAAAAATGCTCAATATGCATTCAAGCAAAAAGGGTAGAAATCTAAGCCTATTTGTAGAAAGAATATCAGTCACTGCTCTCATTCTAAATGAATAACACCATTTAATAATACACAGTCTAGAAAGATGGAGGACAGGTCTGTGATTCTTGTCATTGTCACCTAGAGGGGCTTCTAAGGAAGTGGCATTCATAGCAATGACAGAGGCAAATGAGGAGGGGAGAAAACTGGGGCACTGGGGGTAGTTGAGCAAACTTCGCAGTGTCAGAGTAAGGAAGACATTTTCAGAGAAGTAGAAACAGAGAGAGGAAATGAAGAAAGGAAGGTACAAAAAGACTAATCATGGCACCAAGGAAAGAGGAAGAATGCTGTTTGTCTGTGATTCCAGGATGTTATTTTACAGAATGAAGTGAACTCACTAACGACGGTTGTCCTGCGGTTGCTTCCTATGGGTAGAAAGTTAAATACTATTTTGCATGAACTGCAGTGTGGTACTAGTCAGATTTCTTTGATGATTTATCCCCAATTTTGCTAACATAGCTTGGCATGTGAGAAACTGCTCTCTCAGCAGCCATAAATTTTCTAAAAGTTTCATTTCATTTTAGGGAGAAAATGAAGTGTCCATTCCAATAGCAATAAGAAAGAATAAATCCCATTCTAAGCACATATTTCTTGGTGTGAGCTTATAAATACGATTTTTACTAGACTGTTTCTCTTTTTCTTGTGAATTAATTTTGAGTTGCTGCTTTAAGATATTCAGAGTAGGCACAGATCCATAGGAAGATAAGCAAAAAGGATTATGTGTCAGAAACAGTTTCTTTTCTTAAAATCATCCACATTTGTATGTCATGGCTAATGTCCATTGATGCCTAGCAAATTGGCAGACTGTGGCTATATTGACAATTCCGTTCTTAAACTAATGGTTTATAGGGACAGTTAGCTTTGTCTTTAGGCTTCTGGCAGCCCAGGGCAAATTTTTATTTCTTTGCATCTGCTCACCACTTAATTCATAATTATCATTCTGGATACAGCCAGAGTTGGTAGCGATAGTTCTAAATTACCACTTTGGACAAGCATATAAATGATGAAATCTCATTTATGACTGATGTCTCTGCTGAAAAGATTATTTCTGATGTTGTTTACATCTTTCATCTGTGATTGATAAGTCACAAACCAGTATAATTTTGCTGTAATAGCTAAGATAATGAATTTTCCTATTGTATTTTCTTTCTCTTTGTTTCCTTTTCAGTTTTGAGGACGCTTCAGTCTGGACCCCTGGAGGCTATTTTTCTCTTTTCTTCTTATCAATAACTTAGGTAGTCACACAAATTACACTATCTATTATTGGATTAGTCCTCATTTTATTAGAGATTAAAATGTTGCATAAAATGAGGGTGTGTTCCATAGGTAATGTTTAAATCCTGAGAATCATGTTATACTGGCAATAAAGTTTCCATTACATTTCAAGGTTTAAAACTTCAGTCCTAACAATGACAGCTTTTTATCTCTTTGGGAGGCACTAAAATGTCAGAGGTGTTCTGGTTGAATCTGTGGATTAGGCAGCTCTTCCTACTTGAAGAGTTTGGAGGTTTGGATAATGAACACTGAACATAATGATGCTACCGATGGCCTACAGTGAGGCGTGGTGACCAACTCTGCCATGGACCCTGAAGGGAGGCCGCTCTTAGGAAGTGGTCCTCATGGTGATCACTGTTGATCTAATGAGCTCTAATGGTGCCACCACAGCCAGGACATCTGCTGGAGACAGAATGCAGTCCAAGGCCAGCCTCTCCCATCACCTTGCAACATCATAGGACACAGGAAGATGGAGGCAGAGATTGGAGTGATGCATCTACAAGCCAAGGAAATATCATGATATATGGATATATGTATGTGTGGGGGTAAACATATGCAACAAGCAACTCAGAGTTATGGTAAGTCTATGAATTAATAGGGTGAGAAGAAAAATAGATACTAACTTTTCCTTTTGAGACACAAAGAGAAACATCTAGCTATGGTGTAGGTTTGGCTAGCCTTTTATGTAACACTTCTTTCTGTTTATGATTTTGGTTCTGAAAATCATTTTCCTCTCTGTGTAAGAAAGGAAAGAAGAAAGAAGAAAGGAACATTTCCATTCTGTGTAAGAAATACACACGGGTATGAGTGGAACCCTTGTAACCTGGACTCAGGACTGTTAGATCCCAACAGGACTGCCCTGTTTCTGGATGTTAGAGGTGGAGAGTGGATAGGTATAGATATTCAGCTCCAAAGGAAGTGTTATTTTGCCCTCTAAATCCTTTGGGCACAGATATACTTATATACTTCCACTAATACCAAAGTTTAAACTCTCTCCATCCAAGAATTTGTAGTTTTCCTTCTATTTAGTAGAAAGGATTTTTAGATACATCTTTCTTACTTAAAACTCATTTCCCCCATTTTCCCACTGGGTTTTAAGATAAAAAGCCAACCACTTTTCTATTTTGGTAGGTTGGTATTTGGAACAAGTACACAGTGCTCCTATTTTAACTCTATTTTGAGGCCTTCTTTTTTTCTCAAAAGAAGCATTTTTAAAAGAAAAATTTTGCTTGCTGGAGTGAATGATTTACCAGCCAGGCAAAAGAGCAAGGAAATTACTCACGTTAAAATCTCGGAACTTTCACAGTTCTGGTGCACCTCTGAAGTTTAGCTCTTAGAACTTTCGATAGTAGCTTTTTCTACACAATTACCTGGAGCCTAAAATGAAGCAATACTATATAAGCACATGCATTCCTATTTCTAGGATTTAAACAGTAACGCACCCTGAAAAACTATGTTAGAAATTCATGTTTATAAGCTATCTACAGATAAGTATTCCTATTCTAGAGGTACGCCCGTTAAAAATTCTTATTTTACAATATTTACACTAATAGGTACTGCTCATACATACAGCTATTTATACACACACACACAAACATACACACACATGGACAGATTTTTTTCCATAATTTTATTTCCATCACTATACATGATACGCATAAAATATTTTAAATAAAAATTATCAAGTCAGAATCAATGCTCAGATTAGCTTCAGTTTAACCAGCTAACAAACTAACGACCCTCACATAAAAGAAGACTACAACCACAGAAGAAATTCATCTATATTTAGACTGAGATATGTCTCATGGATTTCATTGCAAAAATACTCTTATGAAGGCCATTATTACTTTAAATTCTGTCTTTGAGCTTTTAAACTGGTTAATTGCAAACTGTTTTCCCACTTCCTCACCAAAAATCATAAAAGCTTTGATACTTGGGTTATTAAATATTTAGAACCCGAAGATCTTAATAGGAGAAGAGCAATTATTAGAATCATTAGAGAAATATTCAACAGAATGTTATACTACAAAAATGACAATAGTTATAAGGTACCATCATATCAGTTTGTCCCCAATGATCTATGTTAAAATTGAATGAGGAGAGAATACATACTCAGCTTGGAAATAGAGGACACTCAGCTGCTCCTTCGCTCTTGATCTTCTTTCTTATTTCTTTGATAGTAAAACATAATCAACTAATACTTTGCTTGGAAGTGGCAACATTTTAACTTTACCTTGTGTGGTCCTTGGTTGTGCTTGGGAACAGTAAATGAATGTCTTCAGAGCTAAGAAGAGAAAGGAACTGGAAGCATATTAACATTCTCAAATACAAAAGTATGAAAAAGGTGCAAGGAACCCACAATGGAAATCAGAGAAAGATTTACTTGAGAGAACATTAGAAAGTAGGAGGCCAGCTAACAGAGTGTGCATCAGGGGAAACTATGAAGTCCATGGAGAACGTCTTTATGTTGTTTACATCTCCCAGCCATGTAGACTCAGGCTTCCTACATCAAACGCCCACAGCCCCTCTCCATAGTCTTTTCATAGTCCTTCCTTCCTAACTGAAAAGTACCCAATTTGCTCTATCTACTCCTCAGAGCTCTCTGTAGATAACTTGCCAAATTGCTCTGTGTCAACTTAACAACTACAAAAAAAAGTCTAAGCATCAAATACGTGCAGGATACTAAGTGCACAAAAATTACCCCAACGCCTGGGCTTCCTTCCAGGTATCATGTTTAATGGTGACAGCATTTCCATTAGTTCCTCTAATAGAGGGGATTTCTGGACAGATTAAAATAACAAAACTTTGGGAGCTTTTTTGGGGAAAAGATATCTAAAATCAGGTATGGCTTTGAGATATTCTTTGGATTGCCCTTTACATATAAATCTGATAATTTTATGTAGCTTTGTTCACAACTTAGACTTTGAGAACACAAGAAAATCAGATCGCCTTATGGTCCTCTAATCATGACTTCTGTTTCTGCGTTAGACTGGGTGTGAAAAATCAGGATTCTCAGGCAGGTTAAAGGAGTTATGGATTAATAAGAGAGTTTTCCATCCTGCAAATTGATCCTTAATTTCTTATTTGATGTTCTCACATAGAAATGTTTTTTCTCCACTCTCTCTAAGAACATGATGACCTCAAATACATAGCCTGTTCGACTTGACTTCTAAGAATAATGACACACACCTATACCCAACCAAAGGTAATAAATGACTAATAGGAGATATGCTTTACAATTTCAAGATAGCAATAAAAACTTGCTTTTATTTTCAATTTGTCTGGAACTGAGAAAGTTGAAAATGTGTGCAAATAAATCATTATAAAAATTTTACCTCATTGATCATTTAAATTATGTCTTCAAAAATTTGAAATTTCACCATTTTAGAGATCATGTGCAGGATTCAGGCACTTTAATTCAATAACGGTTTTAATATGATAGCTTTTTTACTGAAGAACATTAATTCCTTTCATTAAACCTATCAATGGACTTATGGAGTCATTGCTAAAGTCAACTATACATACTCCTTTTTGACTATGTAGTTACTATTCTTATTAAATGAACATTTATTCAGCTCTAAACATGGTGAAGTGCATGGCTGGAGGAGGATGTCTGCTCTTTAGTTCCTTTGACTTCAGTATCATTATTCTACTAAACCTCTCAGTAAAACTTGCACAAGGAACAGGAAAGCAGTGAAGGTACTCTTTAAAAAGCAATTACCTGAACTCTGATATCCTCCGTCCAGAGAGATGAATGTGAAATTCGCATGCCTCCTTAACGCCTTGTCTTTGAAAACAAGTGCAAAACATTTATGAATAAAAACAATAGGTTGTTTCATTTCTAGACTGTTGTTATCTGCTATTTATTTTAAGGACAACCTACCAGAGAGAAAAATACAGATAGATTTTAGTTTGTTTAGATTTCATTTTTAATTACTTCCTTTTACTTGTTATGGATTTCAGTTTGATTAAGAACCCGTAGTGGATGCTGTAGTGTGCTGCCCAGGTTCCGCTTCCAGGAATGAATGTTGAGAGATTTATCGTTTGATGGTGCTCAATTGAGACCCTCTCCAGAAAAAGTCCTTAGCCAAAGAGATCAACCCCGCTCAAGGCCACATCCTTTCCCTGAGGTCAGACTGCATTGAATGACTCGTTGACTTCTCCAGGTAGGGGCACAAAGATCCCACCCCTTTGCATAAAAGCAGGACAACCCTGATGGCACCATCCCTGCTCCAGAGAACCCACATGATTGGAAGAGACTTTTTGTGACTTCATCCAATTTAAACATTCCCTTTTCCTAATTCTTCTTCTTAAAGTCCCCTACAAACTTTCCTAATCAACTTCCTGCATGAACATATCTGCTTCATGGAGAACTAACTTAAAACAACACCCTTGTATACACAGTAACGTGTAAGTTTGAAAATCACGGTCATCTTTTGACACCCTAGACCAATATCTCAAAAAGAAAGTTCAGGGTGTGGGATGGAGTGAGACTGATAGGTAACAATCATAAAAGTCTTTTCTCCAGGGGATGCATAATAGCTGTAGAATCCGAGAGTTCTCAGTCAACAGAAATCTTCCCATGAAGTAACTAAGTGATCTACTGCAAGCAACAGAGTATGGCTGAAAGAGCACTGGACAGGAAGAAGACACTTGCTGTTCCTTTATCCAGTGTGGGACCTTGCTCAAGTTGGCATCTTCAGGAGAGACTGGGCTATGTTCTCTAAGTCACTTCTGATCCCATGATTTTTTCCCCAAGCTTGTGGAAGAACTATTACTTATACTTAGCTGTTAAAAATTATGAGGACAAGACTTATTTTTTTACAGTTTTCTTCAATGAGAACTCCAAAGGTCACACAACAGGAATGAATGACATATTTGAAAAAAGGACAATAATTCACACCCGCAAAGAGGTGTCAAAGCAGCCACAACATTTCTAAAGAATCGGCCCTCAGAGGGAAGACAGTGTAGTGAGACCATGAGGAGGAGTCTGAGAAGATGTTACGTCAATGAGCAGAAAAGCAACCACAACAGGTGAGAAAAACCCCACAAAAATATGAAAGCTTATTCTGTTTTTCCTTTTCCATGGCTTCTCCCTTGGTACAAGGTGCTAATTCCCAATACCCGCAAGACTTCTTCCAGCTGTGGCAGGTTAGCTTGTTGCAGACCAATCATCTTTCTAAGAAAAACTGGAAAAATGAAACCTGGGTTAAAATACACACACGTCACACATTATCTGTTTGAAGACCTCAGAGAGATTCCCAAGCAGCACAGACTCGAGGGCCAGATTGTTGAAGAGAAAGGAAGAAAAGTGAGGGGGCAACATTCAGTGCTGTTTTTCCCCTCAAGGCATTTGCCAATTTGTAACTGATGGTGGAGAGGCTGGAAATCTGACCACAGCTTGGGAGACAAAAATGGAATTCAGAGATCATTACAGAAGAGAAACCTAGTTAACAATCCAGGATTTCAACTGTAACTCTTAAAGAGTTACTCTTTAATAGTAAAGACAAACCAGAAATAGACTGGTCCACACACAGTCTAAACAGCTTCATACTAGCTCAGTTTCAACTTCAGACTGGATTGAGGTGAATTTCCCTTACCCTAACTGCCTAAATGTCTCTAGAATTTTTCATACCTTATGTCCAGGATTCACTTACAAACATACCAGGCTATATAAAACAAAAACAAATGACTAATAAGAAAAAAAAGGTACCAGTAAAAGTCTTTAGAAGTTTCAGATATTTCAGGTTCACCTGAGTTAACCCATTAATACTCCACTTCCCTCAGTCTTCCTTCAACCTCTGATGGGCTCCAGGTGATAAGAGCTACTTTCATATAAATCATGCAAATAAATCAAGAGAATTTTCTTCCATCTCCTTCAACCATTTGATATAGTGCTCCTAAGGAAATAACTAAGTAGTCGTACAACCCCCCAAAATAGTCGGAATTTCAAGTTAAGTAGGAAAGAAGAATGTTGGTAAAATGGCAGTACATAAGGGCAATACTTCGGGGACAGGAAAGGAAATTTGAGGATCCTTGACTGGCTTTATGTACGTGACTCCCCAGCCTTACTACATGGATGGTAAGTTGTTGGCAAGCATAGTTAATCACTGGCCCAGATGATTTTGTTTGTGTCCAATCTGCATCCTACGGCTGCTCTATACTCTATACTTGAGACTCTCTTTTGTATTTCATGCAGTTCTGTTGATGAGGTATGATGCACTCTTTAGCGAAGCAACTGTAAATCTATCAAACCTGCCACAGCCAATATCAGATCTCCTAGGGCATGATTACTGGCATAAGCAACGCAGATCACTTTCTGTTGGCTGTGCTCAGATGAAGATAGACCTTGCGTGAGGAATCCAAGAATCTGAAAAGAGGAAGAGCACAGGGCTCTTGGTTTTGTGTTTTAGAGAAAGGAGATATGACATAAAATATTATTTCTTGGTCCAGTAAAGGAAGGCAAGAGAGCTTTTTTTTTTTTTATAAGTTATAGTGTTGAAAAGTATAACAAAATAAGAAGGAAAACATGAAATTCAGTTGGAAGATTGAATAGGTAGGCCCAATAGAGCTATTGTTCTGTCAGTGTTGACATCACAAATTCCCATCTTTGGGTGTTTATAAAATCCAGTTAGACCTGAAACAAAATACACTAGACTCTAGGCAGTGAACAATTTCAAAAAAAAAAATGAATAATATACTTTCAATCATTTTTAACTCTAGGTCTTGCAAATTGCTTTACCATCAAACCACCCTGGTTGTATCCAACCTCATTTGACCTGGGATTGAAGTTGATTTCTTTTAGACAAATTTTTAGTACAGATAAGTGTGAAAAAATGCTCTTAAAAGGTACTTTTAATTCGGATAAATGTAGGCATTAAGCTTCATCACTATTTTCTGGGGGTATTATTTTTAAAATGGATTCACTTCTGCGTATTGCTTGAACTAGCAGTTTTACTTTATAAGCTCTGGATGTTATTTGAGTAATGTCCAGTATCTTAGAGATCTGAAATTAAGGTTTTAAATTAAGATTTCAATAGACAATATTAACTAGGTATAATAGTCCAAAGCTAGCACAGAGGCCTGCACAATGTAGGTGCTCAAATACTATTCACTGGATTGATCACCCCTGACTTTATCCAGCATCGCTACATAAATGTTGCAGTGTTTTATTGATTTTGTCTGAGAGACAGAATAGAAACAGATGGGAGAAGTCAATACAGTTGACATTGAAGAAATAGTAAAAGAAAGAACTAGAAAGATAAAGTGGGGGAACAGAAGAGATGAGAAGATACAAGTGACCAAGAAGCAGATTCACATCAAGATTTACAACTCATTCAATAGGAATTATGCTGCTGTAAGTATAATCAAGACCACATGTTTAACTGTTAACCATTCATATTTAAGAAGTAATCACTGAATACCTAATATAAGCCAGGAATTTTTCTAAGTCTTAGGGATATGGGAGTAAAAAATACAGGTAAGAATTCCTGCCTGGGGCTGGCCCAATGGCATAGTGGTAAGTTCTCCCACTCTCCTTTGGCGGTTCCAGGGCTCCCCACTTCAGATCCTGGGTGCAGACCTAGCACCACTCATCAAACCACACTGGGGCGGCATCCCACATAAAATAGAGGAAGATTGGAAACAGATGTTAGTTCAAGGCCAATCTTCCACACGCACGTGCACACACACACACACACACACACAAATTGCTGCCCATGAACCCAAATACACACTGGCGGATGAATGGATAAGCAAAGTGTTGTATATACATACGATGGAATATCATTCAGCCTCATAAAGGACGGAAATCCTGACACATGCTACAAAATGGATGAACCTTGAGAACATTATGCTATATGAAATAAACCAGCCACCAAAAGACAAACATTGTATGATTCCATTCATATGAGGCCCCTAGAGTAGTCAAATTCACAGAGGCAGAAAGTAGAATGATTGTCAGCGGCTGGGAGAAGGGGAGAATGGGGAATTATTGTTTAATGGGAACAGAGTTTCAGTGTCGCAAGATGAAAAGAGTTCTGGAAATGGATGGAGGTGACGGTCGCACAACAATGTGAATGTATGTAATACCATTGAACTGTACACTTAAAAATGGTGAACACAGTAAAATGTATGTTGTGTGTATTTTACCACAGTAAAAAAGCACTGAAAAAAATCTTCTGCTCCTGTGGAGTTTACTATTTGGTAAACTCGTTTTACATCTTCCTAAATCTGTAGGTCTCAAAAAAGATTGTGGTAATAATTTTCTTTTTTTCCCCTTTCTTCAGGAAGAACTACAGACCAAAAGAGTATTGATTCTTAATAAATTCTAAAGAAATGTGGTACAGATTATCGTGTTAAGGAGTCAATATAATCCTTTGGTACTTATCGTTAATAAGATAGGTTCTGTTAGGTTTGTCCTGCTGAAAAGGGAGCAAAGCAAATAATAAGCAGCGGGCATGAGAATCCCAATAGAAAGGATTTGTGTGGGGCGGAATGTTAGGAAAACCAAAATGGAAGGGGATTCAAAGTGCCAAAGCTCACCACAGCCAAACGGGCACTCCATCCTTCCTCCTGCTAACCAAGAATATGCGAAGAGAGAACCCCCTGGCACTTGATTTGCTCATCTTGGAAATACTTCTGTATGGGCCTTTTAAATGCTTAAAGACATTCACCACATTGGTCCCAGCTGTCCTTCCTTCAAGCTGAGTTATTCCTTTCTTTTGACCTGTTCTTGTAGGCATTCCTCCTTGAAGATTGGTGGTGTTTCTGTGGACCACGCGCATCAGATTCATGTGGGCATTAAAAGTGGTGGTTCCTGGACCTGCCCAGGCAGAACCCTTAGGAAGCTGCACTTTTACCAAGCTCCTCAGACGACTGGAAACACGTGCATGGTTGAGAATCCCCACTGAGGGGAGGTGGTTTTGAGTGTATTTGGGGAAGAAAAGAAAAGCTTTTGTTCTGTCAAGTTAAGCCCAGCCTAGGGCTCATGGACCTAAATCCGACCTGAAGTGTGGAAATTACTCTTCACTAGGTAGGTGTACAAGGATCAATTCAACCCCTGGGAATGATTGCAACAAGTCAAGAAGTTACCTGGCAAAGTATCAATGACAGCTCTCACCTTAAAAAGAGGCTGTGTGTTGTCCACAGCAAAGAATTTAGATTGTTTCAAACTCTCTCTGATATGTCTTCCCACATAAGCAGATAAAAGGGTTGGTTATTGCATCTTTACACCTTTAGTATTTATTGCACATAAAATACAATGACTCCAATAATGTGGAACACTATGTTCCCAGGACACTTGGACACATTTTTTTTTTTTTAATGACAAAATTAATTTACTTCAGGCTAAAATAGTCCTTCAACTTAATGGTTGAATGATTTCAAAAATTCTCCTGGTCTCCTAAATGTTCAATCACCTGCTTTCTCTTTCTCCGAAATTCTTTTAGCTTTTAATAACCTTGGAACTATTTGGTAGTTAAACTGTTATGACCTTGCATTGTTAGATAACTTGCAATGCCTTACTACCTAGTCAAATTATAAATTTCTAGAGAGGAGATATAAGTATTACTTAGCTAGAATCATAGCCCTAATAAGGGCTAATAAGAGCCTAATCATAGCTAATAAGGCTGTGAAACTCTTTGAGAGTTAGAATGTATGTGAATCTTATATCTGTATCCTTAGTATTTGGTACCATGCTTGGAATGTAGGTAGGTGTTCAGGAAATGTTTTTTGAATTAATATGAAATATGAACATTGAAGGCCAGCCTCGAGGGCATGGACTTAATGGTTACAGACGACGTAGCATCAAGAGTCCTAAGGGACAGGGAGTTGCTCTCCAACTGCCTAATAAGAATATATTAGAAGGCAATTAAGAAGTGAACCATCTCCTTAGGGATGAGAAACTTGATCTGATGGTTTAAAATCTCTTTCCAGAAAATTCTATTATTCAGACAGGCCCTTCATAACTAAGAGTTAATTGGCATCAAAGAAAGTTTGCCAAGAGAACAAACCCAAAAAGTTACAATATTAGGTTGAGGTGGAAGTAATTCTGAGTAACTGCAAATACAATGAGTTTTATGGTTTGATATTAGAGATTTCAATTTCTTTATAAAATAGCATTTGCATACAATGTCCATTTTAACTAATCTAAATTTATAGAATGTTTCCACTCATTCAGAATCAATTACTCAGTTTGCTAACAAGCTGAACAAAGGCCTGTCGAGAAGAATACAGGTGAAACATACTTGGAAGCCACCTCCTGTTTTTCTCAGTGTAAATACCAACCACATTCCCTGTATCAGACAGAGCAAGAGATTTATTTTTCTTTACATTTAAAAAGGGGTAATTTTGGAATTTTTGTTTGGAAACTAATTTTTAACATAATATCATTTTTTCCCTCCATGAAGAAGAGATTGCAGGCATTTCCCCTTCTATTTTCATTCCTAGTTTTCTATTAGTTACAGCTACTATTTGTGGAGCATTTACTTGGTGACAGGTACTGATAAGTGAATTGAAAGTATATCAAATTTAATACTGAGAACTACCTTATACGCCTGGAGATACAGATATTAACACATGCACATAATAAAACTAAGAGAGATAACAAAGAGATAATGATTCACCTGAAATAAAAAGCCAGATTTTCCAAATCCAGTTTATCTGAACACTATGCAATACTGTCTAGGACTTATATAAAGAATGTAAGCAAAAAATTGAGAGAGCGGAGAGTTTCCCAATACAACTTTAGCTTTGGTGCCATTTGGGGTGGGGGGCGAGTATGAGAAGATGGAATAGAAATGGATCTCTACTTGGATCACGTAGGGAGCGAGGGTTCTTTTTATAATTATCTCAATACTCTGCCTTCACAAATACTCAGTTATTACCTATTCAAAGTCACTATACAACCTAGATTGGAAACTTCCTGAAGGCAAGCTTATGTCTGGTATTTTTGGTTACTCCTTTAGCATCTAGCAGAGGAGGATGCAGGATTCCTCTCATAGGGACTCTCCCTGTATTGATGAAGTGACAGGTCACAGGGAAAGGGTGCTAGTCCCGTTCTTGTTGCGTGTGAAGTGTTTCCCGTGGCACTCTTCCAACATAGGACAGGGCTAAGAGACAGAATAACCTTCAATCTGAGGAAGGTCATCTTCCTAAAGTCCTCATAGCTAAGATGTAACAAAGAGGCAGAATGTTAGCAGCCTTGAACACTGGAAAGAGGAAAGGAACATGTCCTATATCTCAGAGACAGTTCCATCCTTTGGCCACAAGACCCAGAAGGTGAAAGAGACCCTGGTTAGGTTGAGTGCTTCCTCTGTGGTAGAGCTGAAACTGAATCAAGAGGAAGAAACAAGCCCAAATAGCTGAACTTCCATCTTCTGAGTGAGCTACAGAATTTGTTCAGAAAAGGATTTGATCACAGCGCTGGTGGGTCTGCCCAAGGACCACATCCAAGTTCAAAACTCAGCAATTACGTATCTAAAAGGGGACATGAAATCAGCCTTTCCTCTAACCAGCTCTCCAACGATTAACCAATTGTGAAGAAATATGGTCCAAAAAATGGAAAAAAAAATGTTAATAATGTTACCCAATGAGACGATTCAATTAACACATCTGGAGAAAAGGTTTAAACTCAAATGCCAAGAGAATCCACACATATTATGTGTATTTTATCACAATAAAACACTTATCATAAATGAGTAAAATAAATAAATGAATTCATTCATTTATATCACGAAGAGACATTATTCCCATGGAGAATAGAGCCCAAATATTGTGAGCTTTTCTGAGATTTAAAAGGGAGCCAGAAATCCAGATGTTTCAGTTAGTACTTGGCAACTAATTTAATTTACTTAAAGCACCATGTAGGCCAAACAAATAAGGGACTGGTGTGCCTGGTGATTCGCCACTTTGTGATCTCCATAAAGAAATAAAATACATACTTTAAAAATTGTGAAAAAAATTCAGAGAGGATGAGTGTATTAGTTTACTAGGGTTATCATAATGAAATACCACAGACTACATGGCTTAAAAAACAGGAATTTATTTCCTCACAGTTCTGGAAGATAGAGGTCCAATTTGTATGGATGACAAATTTATGGTCATTTTATTTTCAAGAAACCCATGAATATTTTATAAAAGACTTATTAACCCATTCTTCAGCATATATGAATAGATTATATTCTACTATTAAAGAATATTTTATTCTACTATTAATTTAATGTTAGTAAATTATTGTGTATATATATAAAATTTATATATATTTTATATATTTAATAAGAATTAAATTATTAATTTAATTCTACTAATTATATTCTACTATTAAAGAATTTCTGTTAAAGAAGATGACATACAAGAAGACAGATTAATAGATATAATAGAAGCTCCTGGAAACAGTAAATAAAAGAATCAAGCATGAAGGGTACGACTGGGGGAAAATGCCACTTAAAAATAAAATGAGACCAGAAATTGAAGGTGCTCATTGTGATATGAAAAAAGTAAAAAATGGAAACAAATTACCATGTAAAATTGTTAAATGTTAAGGAGAAGGAAATAATGGTCTAAGTTTCTTGGTTTTTTAACAAGGGTTAAATTTTAGACAAAATTTTGTGTGTATGAGTGTAGGTGCCTTTTTCTGGTGAAAGGATCCAATGTTTTATCATTTTTCTCAAAGAGATCTCTGACTCCAAAATGTTAAAAACCATTATTGTAGTAAGAGGGTGTTTTCCACAATTTTTAGAGTTGCTTTTTAAAGAAAACTCTCAAATTGGAGCCCTATTAAGGACTTCAGTATGACCTAGGGAAAAAATTATCATCTTAAATGTAACCACAGTTTTCAATTTTTTTCTGTTCTCCATGGTCACAATTTCTTATGACATTCAGCTTCCATTATGGCAGACTGTAAGAAATCCAGTCCCATTTTCCACGGCGTTTGTAAGGCCTGGGGGTACAAGTGCAGAGTACACTACGTCTTCCCTCTTGCTCCAGACTCTGCTTGGGTCTTCTCTGATATATCTGCCCATCTCTATATTACTTTGTGCAGCTATGGGTCAGCCTCACACCAAGATAGCCCCTGCCTTCCCCCAGGTCTCAGCGAACACCAGACCATATAGGTAAGGGCCATGACTGAATCTTCTAAGGGACTTCAACAAAGACAAGGCAACTTTAAATTGAACATCAGAAATCACTGCTCCTAAGGGCTGTCATCCTGCCCTTTCACAAAGGTTTCTCAACCTTGTCCCCAAGCTTTTCAGGTTCATGCGCCCATGAGCATTTTCTTTTCTTTCATGTTACCTATCTCCATGTCCCTCCCACGTCCCCCAATCCCAGAGCCATCAATCCTTCTACCTCCTCCAACTCAAAGTCATAATATCTTTGTGAAGATGCCACCCAGCCCACAAATAAGATTGTTTTCCTATTAATTAGTAGAGCAATTCAGTTAGTCTAAATTCCCACTTTCCTTCCAGAAGAGGCCTTGCTTTGGCATAAGTGTTTTCGTAAACAAAACAGCAGCTTCCATCTTGCCCTATAATGCAAAAACAGCTGCTGGTTTGTTTTTTTTTTTAATTACTATTTTTTTCTTCCTGCAGAAATTTAAGTAAACAGAAAGAAAAATATGGAGCCGAGAAAGTAGATAATAATGGAACAAGGAGAAATTATAAGACTAAGAAAAGAGAGGAATTTTAGTTACTTGTTAGAACAAAAGCTGGGCTCAGTTCCTCTCTCTCCTCCACCCCAACTAAAATGGGTCCTTGGATTAGACTAAGCAAGCTGGGGTCAGAGGGAGCAAGCAGGGAAAGCGAAAAATTGTGAAATACCTCCTCCGTCACAAAAGGGATCAAAGTTACTGAGTTTGTGAGACAAAATCAATGATGAACTTGGACATAGTTTTCTTGGATGATTTCATTCGATCTTTTAAACATGTCTTCAAAAATAGCATGATACAAATTCCAATGTTACAAAACTTTTTAAAAAGTCTGTACAACAAATGCAATGGTAGATAACGGATCTCCCCCAAAAGCGTAAATTTAAAATAAAGCAAATGCAGAATGACAGATGATAGGACTAGCACAGCAATTATTCCTATGAATGATGATGTATAAATCATGCACACAAAACAGTATATTGTATGTACACAAATGAAGAATAAGATACAGTAATTTGTATTACTATGACGTAACACTGAAGCAGAAAAATTAAAAATAAAAGATGGAATAGGGAAAACCAGAAAAAAATGAATGTAAGTTTCAAGTGGAATTTAAAGCAAATATAGTAGTAATAGCTAACATTTGTATAGTTCTGATTTGATGTGCATATTTTAAGTGCATCTCTTAAATATTTAATCCTTACGTAAACCCTATATGGCAAATACTGTTATTATCCCCATTTTTCAGATAATGAGACTGAGGCACAGAAAGGCTAGGTAATCTGACCAAGGTCCCTCATAAACCGAGGACCTATAATTTGAACCATAATAGTTCTCCTTCACAGACTGTGTGGATTTTAGCTCATTACTATTTGCGTCAAATTCAAAAGAAAGCAAGAACAAAGAGAAAATGAATAATCAATAATTGGAAATAATTACTATTTACCAAAAATTATAGACCATAAACAAGGAGTATGCATTTTTAAGAGCACACTGTTTACAAATCGAAATTGCCTGCCTAACAGAAAACAAAGAAAACTCACGTAAATTCAAAATGCAGAAAATTTGAAGAATATATTTTCAGACTGCTGTTCAAGAAAACTAGAAAAAAGTAAATTGAAGTAAAGAAAGCTGATGTGTTTGTAATAAAAAAACATATTCTCTAAAGTAACAGCTGGGCCAAGAAATCAAGAAAGATTAAGCAAGACTAAATCAAGAAAACAGTAATAGAATGTTTCCGAAAGGATACGGATTTAACCTATGTATAAATTGAAATTCTACGGAATGAGGCCAGAGCAGTAATCAAACCCAATTTAACAGTTTAAAAAATATTTTTGCTGTGATTAGAAATGTTGAAAATAAGTTAAGCAAGTATTCAACTTATTATCTTAGGAAAATGATTTTAATTACCTGAAAGGAAAATTTAGGGCAAAAATTATGATAATAAAAACAAAATAAAATTGCTTATCAAATGAAATTTTCTAGGGAAGAAATATGCCTTTAGCTATGTTCCTAATTTTATAAGATTCTGCACAGTTTTTATATAGGTTGAGATAATTGGTGAGTATTTTGTCTTCTGAAAGCACCTATATGAATAGTCTCCCATTCTTTCAAAATTCCTTACTAAAATCTTATTAATAATTTAGATATTTTAAGGAAACTATATTGGAATTCCCCAAATTTCTATTCCAATTCTTAAATGTATTTCTTCTTTCACTCTATAATTATTTTCCAATTATGTCAAGCTTACATTTTGCCATTTGAGAAAAACAAACAATAAAAACCTGACAAGTTCCTTTTGAAATGCTAAGAAATAAAAATAGTTTACTTATCCATAAAAGGTAAGCATTTACTGACAAGCAAGTACTTACTTGCTAGGGGGAAATTATAAATTTACTGTGGAGAAACATGGCCAACACCATCTTCAGTTATCACGCCTCAAGTAATCAGCGTTAACATAACCTGTAATGGGACAGAGCAAAACTATGACCTGAATCTAACTATGAGAAACCATCAGACAAACCCCAACTGAGGGACATTTTATAAGATAACTGGACTATCCTGTTCAAAAATGTCAAGCCCATGAAAAACAATAAAACATGCAGGAATGGTTCCAGTTTAAAGGAGACCAAGGACATTATTGGGATAAATGGCAAAGTCTGAGTAAGATATACGATTAAATACCGTTCTTATATTCATGTTGATCGTCTGATTTTGATGGTTGCACAGGAAAAAATTGTGTAGGAAAATTATAATTGTGTAAAGGATGTCCTCAAACAATCCTTACTAAAGGAATTTTAAAAGGTATACTTCAAATAGAAGCAGAGTGATCGCAGAAGAATGATCTGAAATGAATGAAGAAATAAGGAACAAAGAATTTCTTAATAGACATTAACTAGAAAACAACAATACTATATTGTATGATAAAAGGAAAACCACAGAGAACTAAACTACTCAACAACAATATCAAATAGCTCAGATGTGTTTGTAGTTCTAAGATCTTTACACTCTTTGGGAAGATGAGAAGGGTATTTATTGATTTCAGACTTTAAGAAGCTAAATGCTCATGATAAGAAGTTTAAGGTAACTACTGAAAAAATAAGAATGTGGTATATAATTCTCCAAATGCGTAGTGAAAAGAGATGGAATTAAAAAACATAAACAATACAAAAAAGCAAGAAAGGAGAAAAAAATCATTAATTCTCCAAACGCATAGTGAAAAGAGATGGAATTAAAAAAACATAAAAAATAAAAAAAAGCAAGGAAGGAGGAAAAAATCAATGTCAAAAGCAAAACTGCAGAAAAAGAATCAGATATATCAATAATTATTATGGGTATAAATGGAGTTGAATCCAGTTGAAAAATTAGTAGATTGGGCCAGTTGATTTTTTTTCTCAGACTGAATTAAAAAACACACATACGACTCAGCTATATCTTATTGAGAAGTGGCACATCTAAGACATAATGATCCAGCAATTCTGCAAATTGAAGAGTAGAAAAAAGATATTTCTAACCAAACAAAAGCTAGTGTACTTATATTGGTATCATAGAAAGAAAATTTAAAAGTCAAAGGATGGAAAAAGATATTTCTAACCAAATGAAAATATTAATGTACTTACATTACATCATACAGAGAAAGCATTAAGGCAAAAAAGCATTGTTAAATATAAATAAGACCACAGTATAATTTTTAAAAGAATTAATTTGTCTTATTTTAAACTTCAGATGTCTCGAATAACAAAACTTCAAAATATATTAAGCCAGAATTGATAGATCTGCAAAAGAAATTACAAATCCAAGACATAATGGGATATTTAATCATATTTCTCAGTAATTGATGAGTCAAGCATAAAAAAATTCATACATTTATTAAAAATGTAGACTAATTGTACTATGCCTAAATGTCATGTGGTTGTGTGCTTTCATAAAACATAACTAATTATAAGAGACTCTTCACAAACACACTCTGAACAGAGGTAAAAAAGTAAACAGAAATGACTTACCAGACAGTGTCATTTCAGACATAATTCTGTTCTAGTTATTAATTGTTGGAAAATGGAGCTTGCCATGATTTACAATTATATCAACATTCACGGAGGCTGAATATCATAGACAAAAGGTGCACTATGACCACAAGAAGTTTTTTCATTTTGCAAATAGTTTCATATTTTAGCTATGAAGATTAGTTACCAGAGCCAAACTTGGTCTTAGCAAGTAGAATTTTTATGTACATTCAATCAAAGAGTATCTAACATCTCTCTGGGCTGATTCATTTGTAGATACGAGTAGACACTGCAACCAGATTCTTCATATCACGTATTCGTGTGATGCCCAATCTTTATGTGCTGTCCAGTTTCTTCAAAGAGTGACTTGCAGCAGGGCCATGTAGATGAGGAAGTTCCAAATGGAGGAGATCGCATCCTTGAGCATCTTCCCTTTCATTTCCTTCTCCAGTTTTGATGCGAGGCCCTCAATATGGAAGGTCGTGGCTCCACCTCATTGGGCTTCTAAATGATGCTCTGCTCTCCTCACTACCAGGCAATTGGACAATTTTAACTGTTCCAAACCTCAATTGCTTCTCATGTAGAATGGAAATCATAGTATCTAACTGATTGCATTGTTGTGAATCTTAAATGAGCTATGTTCAGAAAGCTTTACCCAGAGATATTAATATTCTCCCCCGAACACCTTTCCACTTCCACTCTTAATATCCAGGGAGTAATCTTTCACTCATTACCCTTCTAAGCAAGAGATTAGATAAAAATGCTAGGACTGATGGTCTCCATCTATGTCATGTTATGTGCAGATGCGCACTCTAACTCAAGCATCTACTCTGCATTCCCTCAGTGTGCCTGCTCTGGGTCATAGTCTGGGTAACTTACATGCCAAGCTTACCAGCTCGAAAGCTGTATTAAGCTTTTCTTTCTATAGCCAATGCTGTCGCTATTGCATTGTTTTGTGTTCACTGAACACCAGATCACTATTATTATCATCATCATTGCAACTGATGACAATAATAAAACAATCTCTCAGGCTTTTGTGAATGATGTCAACTCTCCTCAGGCTGTTTGGCTGTTTCTGTCCTATTTTCTCAGCCTGATTGAAAACAGATTCTGAGCTATCTCTTAGTTGATAATATCTTTCCTAACTCATTTGATTTCACTCATTTTTCCCCCCCAGATTTTAAATAATGAACAAGTTCTGTACAGACTTGTCTCAGAACTGATTTAGTTTAGATTCAGTAGCCGTCTTGCAGGATCATGGAGAGACTGCTAAGTTTAATGCCACAATCATCTCAGCTCCTACAGAGCATTCATTTCATTGTCAGCTGGTGGGAACAGACAATTGCTGTGGTATAAGGCTGATTCCCTTCAGTAATGAAGCAAGGCACTGGGACATTTTCATTTCTGAATTCCAAGTGAGTACATATTGTCATTTCAGATGCTATTCCAAGAGCTATCATTTGCTGGAGTGCATCTGGTACCACATTTATTTACAGCATTCTAATTTTTCTTTAAAACTTAGGGAATGTGGGAAGAAACTGAGTTATTGATTTTGGACATGTAGCTCTCAGCTAGTAAGATAGGGCTAAGTCATATTCTCTAAGGGAAAAATGCTCAATTTCTCATCATTTCTGATACTGAAGACAGGTTAGAAAGAATAATTGAAAATAGGTAATGGGCAATCAGCCAGAGGGTTTATTTGATAGCAAAAAGACATCTCAGTCCCAGGGAGAAAAAATCAAGCTGTAGGAGAGGCAAAGTGCCTCCATGCAGTAATAATGGGAAATTGTGCAAGTTTTTACTTTGTTACTGAAATATTTCTTATCCTGATCTAAATTAGGTGGTGAGGACTACTCCTGTGTTTAAAAAAAATAAAGGAAAAGAAAACGGAAGAGTTGTGTAAGATAATGATAATTGCTTGCCCTGAGAAAAAGCCATAAAGCAAAGGAAAATTGTAACACAGTACTGAAAAGTGAATTGAATATAATTAAACAAGTAATTGAAGATGTAAAAGACAACCACAAATCAGAAATTCAAAAACTCAGACTAGAAATTGTCAACAAGAGCATACAATGTTAGGTAAAAGTAGAGTAACATTTTCAAGAAGCACAAGGAAGAACATGTGAGCCAAAGGTTTTATATGCTGTTCTTCAATTTTCACAGCTATAGAAAACCCATTTTAACCACGTAAGAACTCAGGGAATATTGCACTCACAAGTTCTTCCTGAGGAATCTGCTAGAGAATAGTCTTTATATAATCAAGAGATAATTTTAGTAAAAGCATTACTTCTAGTGAGTATTGTTGCATATATTTAATTGTGCATCTACGAGTAAGATAAAGATGAGAATGAAGGTGGAAGATTAGAATGTAAATGTTAAATGCTCTGAATAAATACAAATGTTACAACTGAAAAAGGGGAGAGGAAAGTACTTAGTTAACAAATGTGTAAAAGTTATAAGGAA
This sequence comes from Equus quagga, assembly GCF_021613505.1. Taxonomy (NCBI): domain Eukaryota; kingdom Metazoa; phylum Chordata; class Mammalia; order Perissodactyla; family Equidae; genus Equus; species Equus quagga. The sequence goes on along the minus strand of NC_060274.1, from coordinate 104,002,420 downwards.
AACCTTAAAACACTTATGAAATATACATCATATTTGAACAAAGGGAAAGGTATTCCATATTCTTAGAAAGGAAGAATAAACATCATAAAGATGTTAATTCTATCCAAGATAAGACCCCAATAAAAATACCAATTTTTTAAAAAACAGAGTTAGTAAATTGAATCTGAAGTTTATATGAAAAAACTACTGCAGGTTGAATAGCTACATAGGGGAAAAAACAATGGGAAAAAAAGAGCAATGGGAAGTGAGGAGGCTAGTATTAAGAGATGCTAAAACATACTGTTCAGCCTCTACATTAAACAGCATGAACTGTTACATGAATGGATTGACTGAAAGTCCAAGAGAACACAATAGAAAACCCAAAAATAGACTCAGATATATATAAAAATTTATGCATCTTAAATCACTGAGGAAAAGATACACTTTTCAATAAATTATGTTGGGTTCACTGAAAAAAATTTGAAAGAAGATAAAATTGGATTCTTACTTCAAACTATACACAAGAATAAACTCCTCTGATTGATCAGAGATCTGAATATTTGAAAAATGAAAATGAAAAAGAAAGTACACATGTACTAGAAAAAAAACAAATTCCTGTATAAACTGAAAGTGGAAAAAGCTTTCCTAATTATTACTAAAACTCTTGAAGACATTAAGGAAAGAACTGATAAATTTCACCTCAAAAAATCTGTAAGGCAAAGAAAAAAGAGAAGTAAATTTAGAAGAATAATAAGAGATTTAGACAGCAAAGGAAAAGATTTGCTTTGCCACCATAGTCTGTCTTTCCTCTTCCCAATTTAATTGTAATGGTTTTGAACAGAGATCAGATCAAATGGTTTCTGAAGTCCCTTTAATCTGAGTATTTTAGAATTCTAGTCTGCTTGGACAAGCCAAACAAAAGAGAAAGAAAGTTACATCCTTTTGGAATGAATCTTGCTCTCTTTTTTTTCTTCCCAATAATCTGACCATTTCCGTTTAATCTCTTTATCTAATCAAAAACTACAGGACCTATTTCGGCTATTTCTTTTCCTTGTGGGACACTGATAGCCTTCACTCCTCATTCCTCCTTTCAATGTGATGATCATGCCAACAGCCCATGTGCAGTGATCCAAACTTCATGGATTAGGGTTTCTGTTTCCTCAAGACGCCAGCATCCGGGAACTTTGGGACTTCAGCGTGAACAGACAACAGATGCTTAAGGTCTGCGGATTTGTGGGGTGGTGAGCAATGCAGTTAATTCAGGGAGCTTTAGCCTTGGGAAAGGTGGTAAGGAATGAGAATTTCCAATAATAGGAAGTAAGTTCCATGACCTTTGACTATGATGTTCATAAATGATAGTTGGTGATTCAGAGGTGTAAGACGGTGAAGGGGCAGAGATGGAAGAGAAGCAATACTGCTATCAGAAGTTATTTTTGTCAATGATGATGACAAAAAATTATTTTTCTCAATGATAATAACTATAGATACAACAGTTTTCGAGAAGGGTAAAGGAAACTAATTATGATGTTTTTCTGGATAAATATACAACTTTTTGCTATTTGTAATATATTTATTCCAAAAGTGGTTTAAGCTTGCTTAAAATAAAAGAGGTATTTCCAAAGGGAAACAAAATAATTATACATAAAACCTTGGATATAAATAGTTTAAAGATTATATACTCATTTTAGGCATGATATTGTAGAAGCTAAAGTCAAAATAAAAGAAATATATTGAGTCGTGTAATTCTCATTGTCAATAAAAATAAGCACAACATCTTTTTAAGGGAGAGAGACTTTCTTCTGTTGCTATATTCTTTGAGTAGTTTGTCTATCCGAAGGATGATTATGTGGGAACAGGAAAGGAAATATTTAACAGTGGATCTGCAATTAGTTTCCTCTCTCCTCAGGGATACCTGAGGGAAGATTAACCTGATCTCTTGCAAACATTGACTTACGGAATGAAGTCTAAAAAATAAATGAAGGCCTAATAGGAATGCTTTTAGAAGGGTATACCTGGTTTATTTAGTTTGATTCTCATAAGTAATTCTGAAAAATATGGAATTATGTGCTGCAACTGTGTTGAAGAATACGATTTAATTATGTAGCCCAAACACACCTATATGTTTAATGAGGCTTCTAAGTTTAAGAGACCCCAAACTCAGTGGTTTCCCTGTGCTGGACTGGCACTTGATTAGATGGCATACCTCTGAAACTAAATGAACCCAGGTGCAGAAAAGGGTATTCTAAGACTGCATCTGATGTTTGGGGCCTCATAGGTATTAATGCTGCTTGCATTGTTGTTTTGAATTCTTTGCTAGTCATTAATGAACTTGAGGCTGAGGGAAATTCTTATTTCATTGATTGATGTTTCAGGCCTTTGTGGTTGTGCAGGGATAATGAACAGTATAAGCAATAGCATCTCCTGCTTTCTTTTAGAAGGGATGCTGACACACTCTTCGCATAGCTATTCCACATAGACAACCTTCATAGCAGCTGAGAGCCCAACCCAGTGAAAGCAAACTGTTTCCATAGGGTCTCAAAGTTCCTTTGGACAAATGTGTGGCTTCTTGGAGGTTGGGCTCAGTTCAAGACTAGAATTTCAAAAACCTAGAGAAATGAATCACTAGCATGTTCTATAGACTTCCTTTCAAATACTAATGGTCTCAACAGGGCTTATCTCAAGAGCTCTGCAGAGATCCATTTGTGGTAGAGCTTTCTAGAGAATGCCTGAAGTGTATTTGTTGATTGAAAAACAAGATTTGCAGTGTTAAACTTGACGTTGTTATAAATTTTGAGATTCTTCTTTTTTTTCCTTTGATCTGGAGGCAAGACAATTATCTATGTGATCTATTCACCATTTATACTTGATCTATGAACAGCAAATACCAATTCTGGAGTCATTCAGATAAAAGTCAGAATCATTCTTTTATGAGTATTGCTTTCTCAGAAGAGTACCTTCAATATATGCTTTGTATTTATAAGTTGTTAGGTACATAGTACTTGTTTGTTCTCCACTTTTTTAAAACTTAAAAACTTTTTCCCAAGTAAATTTTCCTGCTGGGTAGAGAAGGTGGGATCCAGTGCAAGAAAAAAGAAAATTTTGCTCCTGGAATAGTTCTCATTGTAAATTTGGTTGAGTGGCCTGAATCAGTCCCCTAGAGCTTATCACACTAAATTTATATTTTTACCTGTAAAGATGGGTATCAGACCCTGGTCTTATGGGGAGCCGACCAAGGTGGAGATACCCTGGGAGGCCCTACTTGTAATTGTGAAGCCTTCCATGTCTCTGAGGTACACCTAACAGGAAAATACCTCTTAGTTAGGAAATCAAAGGGGGAGCGGGACAAAATAAAATAACTTCGAAAGAGGGGCTTGAAAAGAGGAGACTATGAAATCTCTTGCATCACGGCTCTCTAAATCCCTGGATTATACTGGTGTAGTGAATTCGCTTTTATATTCCGAAAGTATTGATATTTTATTGGGCAGTATTGTCCACATCACACCCAAAGTGGTACATTTAATCAAATCCATTCAATTGGCAGGTATCTTTGAGTGCCTCTTTTTGCTTAGCACTGGGCTTTGTGCGAGGGATACAAGTAATTAACAAGATAGTTAGGGCTCCTTCCCTAGGGGAGAACTTTATCTCGATGGAGAAACAGACACATAATTAAGCACTCAATTTGATTATTTAATTATAATTGTGACAAACACCTCAAAGGACAGGAGCTGTGTGCAATGGAAGGCTCTGAACAGATGATCTGACATAAAGTGAAGTTCAGAGAGCTTCCTTTAATTGCCCAAGATCATACAGTTTAGAAGTAGCAGAGCAGAAATTTGAATCCAGGTATAATCTTACCACACTAAATGCACTACATTTACTGCCTCCAACTACACAGCTGTAATAGTGGCACAAAATACCATAGGAGGAAAGAGAATGGTGTATTAGTTTGCCCTGTCTGCTGGAACAATCACCATGCATTGAGTAGCTTAAAACAACACAACATACTACTTACAGGTCTCTAAGTTAGAAGTGCAACACAGGTCTCATGGGCTAAAATCAAGGTGTTGGCAGGTTTATGTTCCTTTCTGGAAGATCTGGGGAAAATCTGTTTCCTTGCTGAAGTTTCCATCTTCAAAAGGCTGCCCACATTCTTTGGCTTGTGGTCACCTTTCTCCATCTTCAAAACCAGCAATGATGAGTCAGGTCTTTCTCACATCACATTACTCTGACCCTCTCTTCTGCTTCCCTCTTCTACTTTGAAGGACTGCTGTGATTACACTGAGCCCATGTGGATAATCTAGGATCATCTATTTTAAAGTTAGCTAAATAGCAAACTTAATTCCATCTGCAACCTTAATTTCCCTTTGCCACGTAAGGCAACATAGTCACTGGTTCCAGGGATTAGGATGTGGATGTCTTTAGGGGGCCATTATTCTACCTAACTTAGAGGGTGATATTAATTGTGGCTCAAGAGTGGAGGAATCAGAGATCGCATTTGGTGGAAAGGAGTTTGATTAAATAGGAAAGCAGAGCAGTGTGAGCAAGACATGGAATGAGGAGTTCAAGTATGATCAGAGAAGAGTGAATTTGGTTGTTTTTCTTCTAGACTATAGACACTCTAGTGGGGAGGCTGGGAAACACATATAGTGGATACTAGTTAGGATAGCTAGGGTAGGCCAGGTTATAGTGGCCTTGACTAGCAAGTTACAGAGGTGGGGTTTATCCCATGAGCAGTGGCAAGGCATTGAAGAAGCCCAGCAAGCCAGTAGCATGGTCAGCCTGTTTTAGCTTCATGCCTTATCAGACATAGATGGAAAAATGTTCTTCTCTCTGACCAGCTAGAACTGTATGCAGCCATGAGCCTGGCTGTATACCAAGCAGGAGGGTGCTGAGAAACACCCTGTTTCCAATATGCCAGGAGACATTAGGAAGCAGGAAGGGGCCCCATGGAATGAGCACTGGCCACTCAGAGTCTTCCTTGCTTTGGCCATGGCCTCTCTTCATTTTTTATCTTCAAGATACACAAATACAGATTAAAAAAATTCATACTTCCTGGCATGGGTAGATCAGTAGTTTCCTGCCTTTTCTACATTTAAGCCCTCAGAAGTATGCCTTCAGTTTTATTGCAGGCTCAGCCCCTGAGGATTAACCAATCCTTTAATAGGGAAAAGCTCTACCTGTAACACCTGGCCCATCTCTATATTTTCTCTTTGATAATCTTTTATCAATTTGAAGCACATTTACTTAGGAGGGCTAAGGTATACAAAGTACAAAGTGACAACTTCATATAGTATGTTGGCTTTTTTAAAATGTCCCAATTTTTTACAATACCGGTCTTCACCAGCATAAAATCCTTTAAAATATGGGTTTTTTCATTGAGGTGCAATTGACATATAATGTTATATTAGTTTCAGGTGTACAACATAATGGCTTGATATCGAAAATATTGCAAAATGATCACCACAGTAAGTCTGGTTAACATCCGTCACCATACATAGTCACACATTTTTTTTTCATATCATGAGAACTTTTAAGATTTACTTTTTTAGCAACTTTCAAATATACAATTCAGTATAAAATATCCTTTAATTCTTAAAAAACAGACAACAAGAGACTCAACTTGTCATAATTAAGGTAAACTGGCAAATAAAGGAAGAAATAAGTTTTCATCCTGTCTTTTTTGTCAGATTTGTACCACTTGTTAGCCAAGTATTGATAGAGGAGATATGTCTGTTTATAAAGGAATTCCAGCTAGAAAGTGAAGGAGAAATAGTAGAAGTAAAGAATCGCCACGGTGCAACTTCTAACAGATTACTGGAGTTAGTAACGATTATCAGTGACTGTAACACCACAAAAATGGACAATATTTGACATTTTGTGCCCCGATGGAAGAATATTACCACATCTATGAAGTATTTTAGGAAAAAATTTGACCCTGATTCTGCTCAAGCTTTTGGATCCAACTACCAATTTTAGAACTCTGGAGTTCAGAGAAACGTGTTAAATAGCACCAGTGGATACAATGACAACGTCCAGACAATAGGACAAATGCCGTGGCTTCTTCAATTGAGTTGAAAGGGGCAAAAAGAAAGATGGAGGAGGAAACTGACAAGTTAACAGAGACAAGAGATAAAGCAATCAACTGCAGGGTGGTCTTATCGGATTCTAATTCAAAGAAACAATGGTAAACATATTTTTAAAATATTTGTAAGCAATTGGAAATGTGAAACATCTAAGATATTCGATTATATGGAGAGATTGTTATCTCGTTTTTTAGATGTTATAATGGTAGTATGGTTATGTATATAAAACAGTCCTTACTTTTTAGGCATACATATGAAATGTCAGTCGATGAAATAATATGACATCTGGGGTTTGCTTCCAGTACAGGAGAAAGAGAGGAAACAGGCTTGGCCATGAGTTGATGATTTTTCAAGCACAGTGCATAGCTCAATCCCCATAGAGCACATGGGGATTCATCATGCTCTTCGGTTTGAAATTTGTCACAATAAAAAGTTAAAGTTAAAAATGAAGATATGTCTTTTCCAAAGCTGAATAATATTCCACATTTATACACCAAATTTTCTTTATCCATTTATCTGTTGATGGACAGTTTGGTTGTTTCCATGTCATGGCTGTTATGAATACTGCTGTCATAAACACAGGAATGCAAATGTCTCAAATCTTGGGGATGTTATGCTAAGTTAAATAAACTGGTCACAGAAGGACAAACGCTGCATGGTTCCACTTGTGTGAAGTATCTAAAGTAGTCAAACTCATAGAAGCAGAAAGCAGAATTGTGGTCTCCAGGGCTGGGAGAGGGGGATATGTGGAGTTGCTGTTCAATAGATAAAGATTCAGCTATGCAAGATGAAAAATTTCTAGGCATCTGCTGTACAACATTGTGCTTATAGTTAACAATATAGAATTGTACACTTAAAAACTTAAGAGGATAGGGGCTGGCCCCGTGGCCGAGTGGTTAAGTTCGCGCGCTCCGCTGCAGGCGGCCCAGTGTTTCGTTGGTTCGAATCCTGGGTGCGGACATGGCACTGCTCGTCAGACCACGCTGAGGCAGCGTCCCACATGCCACAACTAGAAGAACCCACAACGAAGAATATACAACTATGTACTGGGGGGCTTTGGGGAGAAAAAGGAAAAAATAAAATCTTTAAAAAAAAAAAAACCTTAAGAGGATAGATCTTATATTAAGTGCTTTTTAATTAAAAAAACAAAGATATGTCACCATTTTGCATATTTTGATGACGAATAATTTAAGCAATGATTATCACATATTGCATTCCTTTGTTTTCATTATAATCTTTTCAAATATCTTATTTAATCTGGCCAGCTGTGTATTTTCCAAACAATTCTAATTAAAACATTTACACTTTTACTTTGTAGGTAATGACCTTATTCCAGGAAGACACTACATAAATTGCGTTCATCAGCACACCAGTCAATTATATGCCGTTAAATCTGGTAGAATTATGCCACAGTTGACGTGTCTAAGGGAAGATATATGATCTTTGATGTTAGAACCTGTAAAAAAAGTGACTAGATAAAACTTAGCACTATGGTCTGTAAATCATTACACCTGAATTGTAGCCTTGGTTCTGCCTAGCAAACTACATTTTTTTATGGCCATTCAGATGACTTATTTTTGGAACAGGGCTAATAATAGTCACTTAAAGGAGAATTATGGAGATTAGTATATTTAAAACTGTTTTATCCCTTGACATGAAATTTTGACTGATGATATCATAGTATAATTAATTAGTGAGAATAATTTGAGCCCTAGACATATTTGGTAAAACATTCGTGATATCTGTTATTGACATGCTTCACAGTTAAAATTCTGACTTTGGGAGTTTTGCTGTGTTGTAGGCAATGAGAAAACTTTAATAAGTGCTTCTATATAGACAATATTAATTCTATAATATGGATCCTTGGAAAAGTTTCCATAAATTAGTGTTTCCCATCTTTTCTCTTGTAACAAGTCGTGAAAATAAGTGAGAACAGCAAAATCTGACATAGATAACAAATAGGAATGAGCATAAAGATACTAAATTGAGTGACTGCCACTGCAGGTACTTAGAGAAGACCGTATTTTCTTCTCCGACTTTTCAAAGGTTACATACCACCTTAATACTCCAGGACTTCCAAGCTAGGATAGACATCAAAGCATTAAGTTCACAAGTCATTTTGCCCCTTTGATATCAGATGATATAGGTTGCTGGGCGTCATGAGTTTCCCCAGTGCTCTGAGCAGGGAGGTGTAGATGGTTCACTTAAAGTCATACTTAGAACGATTTGTCTATACTCTAGTCCCACCTCAGAAACCCTAGTGTTCGTATGTAAAGCCATTATCAGAGAAGTATTTGTATGGCCTGTCATCACAGGAGCAAACTTGAAGGTACTTCGGAAGTGGTCCTCGTAGATTGTGCTGCTTGGGTCACATGCTTCCCCCCAAACTGTTCCGTGAACTTTGGGTTTGCAGAAAGCCTGGCTGCCCAGACTGGCACAGTCTGGCTGCAAAACAGTTGCTCTTTGTGTAAAACTATCTGGTAAAAGAAATGTTCTTTGGACTATGACCTCGTTACTTGGTACTCTAATCAAACAAGCAACTTTTTAAATACAACCGTCATACTCAGTTGTCTAACAGAGTGAACCCTGAGGCACTGAGGGCCGAGAAACTGTTTGAACTGAGACATTGGCCGTGGCTGATGAACTATTTTAATTCTTTTTAATACTAAAATTCTTTCCTTTTAGTTCATCTCTTGTGGTCTTAGAATATAAGGCTGCTTTACTGACCTATGATCAAGAGCAATCTTTACTGATAGTCTCCATCATGATGGCTGGTTTTCTTGCCTTAAGTACGATTCATATGCCAGAGATTTTAATAATTAGGGACTGAAGGTCCTAAATAAAGGGGAAAAAACCTGTATAGTGATCTATAAATCTACAAGAAAGCGACCATTTGACATTAGACCTAAGTTCTGTAATGTTTAATAACGTCTTCACAAAAAAATTCCTTCAGGATGTGGGGATATTTGTTTTGCAAGCTAGAAATAATGTCATTTTCCTCCATTACAAAAAGAATGTACACTCATTGCAAATAATTTAGAAAACACAAAAATATATAGAGAAGAAAATTAAAATCACTGCAATCTCAACACTGAAGGATCATTTCTGTTAACAATTGGCTGTATATATTTCCAGACTTTTAAATATATCTATTTGTTCTTATAAAAATATGGTCATATGATGTTTACTGTTTTGTAACCTGATTTTCCCCACTAGAACCACACACACACACACACACACACCCCACTGGAAACTTTACATTTCAAAAATGTCCTTATACACAACCAAAACATAAAGATGTTGAATAATGTCTAATCAGAGGGTTTTCTATTTAGGAGCAGGAAAGGTTAAGGATTATTACTTAAGTATTAGAAATATCAGAAGTGTGTATGTTTCACAAGGATCACAGACCTGGGTTAACACGGCAGAGGCACCAAAGCAGAGTTTTGAGAAATACCTCACTTCAAGTAATACAGAAATACAGTAGCACTTTCCGATGTGGTTGAAAACAAAATTCTGGATTCCGTTTTACAATTTCAAGTCTGTATTTGTGTTTTACTTTAAGAAAACACAAACTTTATTGCTGGGCTGGTTATCAGTAGTTATACATAAATTTATTGGTTGCCAATTTTATGGTGAACTCTCCATATCCTTGTTGCTCTATAAAACTTTAATAAGAGGAAAATAAAATACAGATGCTGTTTATTCATGTCGGCAATCAGTAAAAATGAGACAGTGCTGCTGAAGGAGCCCTGGACCTGGCAGTGCTTACAGAGCCTGGCAGTCAAGTTCAACTGGTTGGTTGGAGGAAGCCTTGAGGCATAAGCAGATACTCCAGTTTTGTTTTGTTTTTTGTGAGGAAGATCAGCCCTGAGCTAACATCTGTTGCCAATCTTCCTCTTTTTGCTTGAGGAAGATTGTCACTGAGCTAACGTCTGTGCCAGTCTCCCTCTGTTTTGCGTGGGATGCCGCCACAGTGTGGCTTGATGAGCAGTGCTAGGTCCATGCCTGGGATCTGAACCTGCAAACTTCAGGCCGCTAAAGCAGAGCACACAAACTTAACCACTATGCCGCCGGGCTGGCCCCTATACTCCAGTTTTGAAGTTGCAGTTTTTTAGACTACACGCTGCAGTAATGACTTGCCTACTTTGGAGATTGACTAAAAAACCAGGTATACTCAAACCCAATTTTCCTACATCAGACGAAATTTATCAGGGATTATAATCCAAATTCTAGTCCTGAACAAGAATGTTATCTTGTCGAATGTAATAGAGCATCTCATTTTGTCAGATGATTATAACTGAAAGAATGCCAAGTACATACCTAAATATATTAAAGATTTATCTAACCAAATAATGTTGAATTTACCAGGGGAGAATTAAAGCCTGTAGAAATGGCCTTTTAAGATTACATAGATAATTACTGACAGAGCTGTGATAGGAACCCATGACGCTTGACATCTGGGAAGTCTACTAGATGACATAATATATTCACCATGTCTTTTATTTTCTGTGTTCTGATGCTTTTCTGTCTGGGACCTTCCAACCCTGGAGGGGCTGCCCCTTCCAGAGTTAGCCAGCTCCTAGAGATAGTCAACAACTTGCTCACTAGTGTGCTTTTCAATTCCGACCAACCAATCCAGAACCCATTTCCCTAACCACTTCTACACTACCTGTTATGATCCACCAGCTCTAATCACTCAGGACTAGGTTACAGACAACTGGGGACAGTCCCTTTGCCCCATAGCCCATTGAAATTCTTCAAACTGGCCAGTCATAAGCCTGGCTAGCCTGTCTTGCCTGTTCTTTCCTGTGGAAACCACAATAAAGGCTCTTCCCCATGTCTTCCCCTCCCCCTCTGCCTCCTGACTGAGGTGCTTCTGGGAAGCCCCTGGTGCTTCCCCATGTGGGCCCCCATGGTATGGTATTACCCCTGTATCTTGGGATCTGTGAGTATAATAAACTATCCTTTCAATGGCAGTCATCTCCCAATCCATTGGCCTTGCCATACCTGAATAATAGTAAAAAAACCTATGTATTAAAACACATAAACTTGGACATGAGAGTCTC